>NW_016804423.1:712148-802170 GCF_001698545.2 Rhinopithecus bieti
TCTTTTTAAAAGTTTTTTTTTTTTTTTTTTTTTTTTTTGAGACAGAGTCTCACTCTGTCACCCAGACTAGAGTGCAGTGGCGCTATCACTGCTCACTGCAACCTCCACCTCCCAGGTTCAAGTGATTCTTCTACCTCAGCCCCCTGAGTAGCTAGGACTACAAGGCACATGCCACCACTCGTGGCTAATTTTTGTATTTTCAATAGAGATGAGGTTTTACCATATTGGCCAGGATGGTCTCAAACTCCTGATCTCATATTCCGCCCTCCTCGGCCTCCCAAAGTGCTGAGATTACAGACGTGAGCCACCATGCCCAGCCCCTGGCAAATTCTTATGAATGTATCCTGTGTGGCTGTGGCTCCCTCAAAAAATAGATTAAAAATCCAAAGGTTTAGACTTTAGTCAAAACAGACACCCAGGCATAGCCCCATTTCTTCCTCAGATTCTCTAGAACTATCAAACATAGCAGGCGGAGCATAACATTGACAAGAAAAGAAAAAAAAAGATCCCTCAATCATACAAGAGACTGCCTATGGTAGTAAAGGATACGGCATATTTAAGGCACAGACTTGAGACCAATGTGTCTTTTGCTAAAAGAGAAGCCCAAGGCACAGCTTGCCATGAAAAAACAATGTGATAACACACATAAAGAAACAAACTAAAATAACCTTGTGAGAATGTCATCTGAAAACATTAAAATGAGTAATATGCATTATTTCCCTATATCTATGTGACACTCTTTGAGTTATTTCCAAAAAGTCTCCAGGAAGAAATTCTGATTGTGGTGGCACTTCTCATGAGAGTTCCATAGGCTGAGGATTTTCAGAACTTAGGAGCTGCTGTTCACCCCTCTAGGACCTGCCTTGCATTCTACCACATACTCTGTGAACAATAGGGAAAGATAAAAGGCTTCCTTGAGTCCAGCAGTGAATCTCTACTACAGTCCTTGCTTTTGGCACCAGTTCCTGTAATTTCATCAACTTCTAAACCTGAAGAAAACATAGGCAATACCATTCAAGACATAGGCATCGGCAAAGACTTCATGACTAAAACACCAAAAGCAATTGCAAAAAAAGCCAAAATTGACAAATGGGATCTAATTAAACTAAAGAGCTTCTGCACAGCAAAAGAAACTATCATCAGAGTGAACAGGCAGCCCACAAAATGGGAGAAAATTTTTGCAATCTATCCATCTGACAAAGGTCTAATATCCAGAATCTATAAGTAACTTAAACATATTTACAAGAAAAAACAGACAACCCCATCCAAAAGTGGGCAAAGGATATGAACAGACACTTCTCAAAAGAAGACATTTATGTGGCCAACAAATGTATGAAAGGAAAGAAGTTCAACATCACTGGTCATTAGAGAAATGAGAATCAATACCACAATGAGATACCATCTCACGCCAGTTAGAATGGTGATCATTAAAAAGTCAAGAAACAACAGATGCTGGAGAGGATGTGGAGAAATATAAATGCTTTTACACTGTTGGTGGGAGTGTAAATTAGTTCAACTATTGTGGACGACAGTGTAGCAATTCTTCAGGAATCTAAAACCAGAAATACCATTTGACCCAGCAATCCCATTACTGGGTATATAACCAAAGGATTATAAATCATTCTATAAAGACACATGCCCACGTATGTTTATCGCAGCACTATTTACAATAGCAAAGACTTGGAACCAACCCAAATGCCCATCAATGATAGACTGGATAAAGAAAATATGGCACATATACACCATGGAATACTATGCAGCCATAAAAAAAGAATGAGTTCATGTCCATTGCAGGGACATGGATGAAGCTGAAAACCATCATTCTCAGCAAATTAACCCAGGAATGGAAAACCAAACACCACATGTTCTCACTCATACGTGGGAGTTGAACAATGAAAACACATGGACACAGGGAGGGGAACATCACACACCAGGGCCTGTCAGGGGGTTGGGGGCAAGGGGAGGGAGAGCATTAGGAGAAATACCTAATGCATGTGGGGCTTAAAACCTAGATGACAGGTTGATGGGTGCACCAAACCACCATGGCGCACGTATACNGGGGCTTAAAACCTAGATGACAGGTTGATGGGTGCACCAAACCACCATGGCGCACGTATACCTATATAACAAACCCACACGTTCTGCACATGTATCCCAGAACTTAAAGTAAAATTAAAAAATAAATAAAAAAGAAAACTAATGTAGCCTCGAGGAGACAGCAGAAGAGACTTTCCTCTTTGAACTATACAACCTGGTTTGAAATGGAGAAAATGTTCTCTTCTTCAGAGGCCAGTATAGCTGAGACATCAAGTTTAAGGGTAAGATAAAGGCTCATGGCCAATAGGTCAAAAAGACATCTGCTGAACAAGCTACAACAAGAGAGAAAGATAAGGCCATGCAATTCTTGGAAGATATTTTGACTTTCTTGAGACTAAGACGTTGCCCATACTTGATGTATTTGTTCATCACAGCAGAGAATGGCAATTTAAATAACGTTTTGGGGGATGCAGCAAATAACCTTTGAGGAGAAAGCATTCACTCTTTGGACCGCCAGCTACACACTGAATTTGATCAAGTTGGCAAACTACAGCCCCATGTCTGAATGCATCTGATTTTGTACAGCAATAACCTAGGAATATTTTTTATTTAAAAAAATTGTGGAAAAATATACTTACAAACAAACATAAAGAACAATATGTGAAACAAGCAAAACAATGTCTGCAAAACCTAAAACATTTACCATCTGACAATTTACAGAAAATGTGCCAATTGCTGACCTAATACAAAATTTGCCCTATTAAAAGTCTCCTTTTCTGCTTCCTCCCTTAGCTCTAAATTCTGTAATGGGATGCTCTTCTTTGTTGTGACGTTTTAGGGTGCCACTGAAAAAAAATAGTAAATGTGAAAATGTAATGTATAAGTTGCTATTAAAATCTTAGGTATAGATGCTTTGTTGTTGTTGTTGTTGTTGTTGTTGTTGTTGAGATAGAGTCTTGCTCTGTCACCCAGGCTGGAGGGCAGTGGCGCGAACTCAGCTCACCGCAACCTCCGCCTCCCAGGTTCAAGCGATTCTCCTGCCTCAGCCTCCTGAGTAGCTGAGATTACAGGTGCCCACCACTATGCCCAGCTAACTTTTTGTATTTTTAGTCGAAATGGGATTTCACCATCTTGGTCAGGCTGATTTCGAACTCCTGACCTCAGGTAATCCACCTGCCTCAGCCTCCCAAAGTGTTGCGATTACAGGCATGAGCCACGGCGCCCGACCCTTTGATGCATTTTTAATTTAAAAAATTGTCTGAAATGAATGCTAACTCGGAAGGTGTAGCTGCCGTGACCACATACAGTTAGTTATTTACTAGATGGACCTTGATAGACATATGCCTAGAAGAAATGACTTGGTCTACCAAAAATATCTACCATTGCATTGAGTGTCTCCTCTATGCAATGCAGTAAAAAATAGTACATATTCTAGATATATAGAACTCTTGGCCAATATAATAAAAGTCACTTCTGTTGATTGTCAATAACATAATCTATCTCTATAATATCTCTTCTCTAAGTCTGCTACGAAATTTGCTACAAGGAAGATCAAAGATCTGTCTGTACCAAGAAAAATGAAAGAGCATATATACAAAATAGGCTTCTAAATACAGAACTCCTGTCAAGAATTATTACATTATTTTTAGTATTGCTACTCTGCTCTAAATAAAGTGATTTCTTTTCCCAGAATTATTGAAAATATTGCAGAGATATGAATGCATTTCCCACACTTTGCAGATCACAGTGGGATTCAGGCTCAGTCAATACTCTGCTGTCTAACAACCTAGTCATATTCTCTGTAATACAAAAATTATACAGGACTCTGCTTCCCAAATTGGCTTCCATTTTTCTGGTGACTGACATGAGTGGCTTCATTAAAAAAAATCTAAGCACAATGTAAATTAAACTTGAGACTTTAATTTAATGCTTTCCCTGTACTTCTGTGTTCATCGATTTAATTTATTGGCTGGAATTGAAATGACTCTCTAATAATTCCTAATGTTCCAACTTAATACTTGCTTTTCTAAGAAGACATTCAGTATTGCATTGTATTCAGCTAAGATAGCTCAGAAATAATTTTTGCTTCACATGGAAGTCATTTTTGATGTACTTTTCAATAAAAAAAAAGGTCACACTTCTTTAATGTCTTTGGGGTACCTGCTATGAGTGCATGAACTCAGGCAACCATCTCCAAATGAATCACCACCATTTACCTTTTATTATCATTGAATAAGTGAGTACCACAGTCTCAGATAAGTGCTAGTGATACTTCAGGAACAATGCGACATACTTCTGTCTGACAGCACATGCCGAAATCCCTGGCTTGAGTTTGTACCCCATTAAAGACAACATAGCATATAAGCACTGAAAATTACCCCTAGGTTTTCAGCTCAGACAAGGGATGAAGTGCTCAGCATTACACTCCATCTGGGTGCTACGGGAATGTCGATCTCTGAGAGAGATTTGCCTGCAGAAGATGTTGAGTGAGCATGAAAGCTGTTCAGACAGTATAAATTACAGGAATGAGGATTGTTAGAGCATTAGAGCATTATGCAATGTTGTTTTTGCTGTGGTCTTTCTTAGGCAGCTAGTATGCTGATTAGCTTTCCAGAAAACAAGATGTGGAAGGAATCTTTGCACAAAAGCGTGGAAAGCATCTCGTATCTTCACAAAGAGATGATTGAAATGTTATCTTTGTGTTCTAAAAGGAAATTTTACTTCAAGTTAACATGGCAAAATATCACTTTTACTCTCAACAGTAGCCTTTGTATATATGTTCATTCACAATAAAACATTATACTTTGGGGTAATAACTGAGGAAAATGAGAATCCACAATTAATTATTTTTTAACTTGTATTTTAGGTTCAGGAGTACATGTGCAGGTTTGTTATATAGGTAAACTTGTATCACAGGGGTTTGTTGTACAGATTATTTTGTCACCCAGTGTTAAGCCTAGTACCCAATAGTTATTATTTTCTGTTCCTCTCCCTCCCATCCACCCCTGACCTTCAAGTAGGTCCCACTGTGTGTTATTCCCCTCTATGTGTCCATGTTCTCATCATGGACACTTATCTCATCACTTATCTCCTACTTATAAGTGAAAACAGGCAGTATTTAGTTTTCTGTTCCTGTGTTAGTTTGCTAGGGATGATGGCCTCCAGCTCCATCCATGTCCCTGCCAAGGACATGATCTCATTCTTTTTTATGACTGCATAGTATTCCATGGTGTATATGTACCACATTTTCTTTGTCCAGCCTGCCATTGATTGTCATTTAGGTTGATCCCATGTCTTTGCTATTGGAGAATCCACACACTAATTTATGCTACAATAAATTTTAAATATTCTTTAAAATCTTTCTCTGCTTCTTCCTTTGTCCTACAGAATTCTCCATAGAACTATCCTAGATTTAGAACTATAGGAATTTATATGATGAAGAACAAGCAAACAAAAGTGGAATTAAGAATTGTTAGGGCCCTGCTGTTGTAAACTGACTTAGTCCACGTAAGTTATTAACTTCTCACATATTATCACCCTCATTTCTAGGAATCTTTGACTCTCTCTCAACCCCCTGGGCAGCAACTTTGCTTATTTGTTTTCATGAAGTTTCTCTGGATTTCATTCACTTGAAATCTTAACACTTACTATATATACTATGTATAATATTTACTATATACTACATGCATCACCTATATCCTATATACCATATATATGCTATACTCTATAATATGAATACATATATATATATAAAATATACCCATGGTATCTATTACCTATACATACACATATATGGTTTGCATGCATTTCAGTTCCATTTGACTTGATGTCTACATGGTGTGCAAGTGTACACAGTGGTTTTTCATTTGCGGGAAGTGTAACATGAGAACATGAAAAAATGCATTAGCTACTTAAAGCCAAACTGTCTAGTCTAAGAACAGTCATGTTGTCCTGGGCTTAGAGGTGGCAGTACCTGTGTCCTTCTCTCTATGCAAGCACTAGGGCAGTCTTCCAATGGCTGCTGAATATTTCTCATTTCTTCAGAAGTTGTATGGGAATAACCACATGGTTATTCACCCACATATCTAGGGCACATGTGTCATGAAAGTGCAAGCAACTTCTCTCAGGTATTATACAGGACTAGAGAAGATAGGTGAATCTGCACATCTCAATAGTGAGATTTGTAGGTTTCTCTTATATTTTACCTACTTTCATTGCTATGATAAAAAAGCATGCAGAGTAACATAAATCTATTTCAAAGTATACAAAGACATATAATATATGCAACCGGTCCTAATCATTGAATCTGTCCTTCATTTTTCACTCTTTGTCCATAAAGACACATAGGGACAAACTTGTGTGTAGCTCACCCATCTGGTAAAAAGAAACTTGACTTTTTTAAAGTAATGATTTTAAGAAAGTTCAGAAAAAGGTAAGGGGTTTGGGGTGAGGGTACCACTGTGGGTAAACATATTGTGCTAATTTCATGGATTAATATAAAGAATGAATGAAATAAATTGGCACCCTGGAAAAGAAGGGACACTTGGATTAAAAGAATCTTCACTAAAATCCTGTAAATATATTGGACATTTCTTTAGGTTAATAAGTTCTTCTATTAGGATAAAACAATGCCAGTAGCACTGATCCATTATTAGCATTTTAGTATTTATGCCTTATGCCAACTTAAACTGTCTAGTCTCAGCCTAGCAACCTAGGGAGAAGTGAGAGGCTCCAGCAGTGACAGCAACACATTGCAAAACCGCTTTCTTTTTCTTGTCCTAAACAGACCCCACCTATGTCTTCTCTGGACACTCCAGGATCACCATCATCAAGAGAGTAAATTCACACTGTAACAATTGTGAGGGCCCCTGTGTTATTCAGAATGGCTTAAATCTTGTTTTTCTTCTTTTTGAATTTCTACAGGCAGTGACAGAATTTTGGCCATATGGAAGATTTCAACAGCTTACAACAGTAGTTTTTAATCTAGATGTATCTTTAAAAAACAAAATTATGCAAATAGTGAAAGACAGTAATACATCATATATCTATTACAGTTCTCTAAAAAATTGGAGGCATTTATTAGTATTAGTATAAAATAAGGAAGTTATTTTTATTCATTTCTAATCTACATAATGAAAATAAACCAAAGACAGAAATAACTAGTAGGAGTATCTCATGGCATTAAAAGCCACTAGGGTCATTAGTGAATCTTAATTTATTTAGATATCTTTAGATATTATGTGATAGCAGAAGTTGTTGCTAGCACAAAATTTATATCTATTTCCTGGAAGAGGAAAGCATAAGAACAGAAGAGATACGCATTGCTTAAGAAGGAGGATATGAACTAGGAAATGGGACATTTTGTCATTGTGTAAACATCATAATTTAGTTACACAAACCTAAATGGTACAGCCTACTGCATACCTAGGCGGTGTAGTATAGCCTGTTGCAAACCTGTACAGTATGCTACTGTACTGAATATGGTAGGCAATTGTAAAACAGTGGTAAGTAGTTGTGTATAGAGACTTACCTAAACATAGAAAAAGTAATGTGTTGCACTATGGTGTTACGACGGCTATGATGTCACCAAGAATAGGAATTTTTAGCTCAGCTCCATTATAATCTTATGGGAGAACCATTGTATGTGCAGTCTGTCCCTGACCAAAATGTCATGGCGGGGCACAGGGCCTTCTATGATAATGAATCTGGTCTTGCCGCCACATCACTTAATTATGCACCTCATGCAGCGGTGTCAGCCAATGAATTCTACAATGTAACTTTGGGAAAGGTCATCGCTAGGGACCATCTGCAATGTTGCACTGAGGCAAGAGAAACTCTATGGGTATTTTTCCTTTCAAAAAAAAACCCCCACCGTGGAATTAAGGAAAGAACCCAGAGTTAGATGCAGAGTCATGAAAACATACTTACTTTCCTCCTGTAATACCAGGAGTCTTTTTGTAAATAAGTCCTCCGAAGAGCTATTATTTTTAAAGCCATGGTACGTAGTAAAATCTGTGGCGTAATGGAAACAAGTTTTGTCTCTAGGAAGATGCATTTTCAAATCCCTGTTCTTTCTGATAAAAGATGGGTGACTTGAATAAGATGTTTATGTTTTTGAGCCTCAGTTCTCTTATTCATAAACTACGGATGATGCTTATTTCATGTGAATATTGTGAAGATGAAATAAGATAGCATACATAATGGGTTCCCATTAAGAAGGATGACGATGAGACAGTATACGCACCATATACTAAGAATTTGTATGAGTAATATTATATTAGATCCCCCAAATGAGTTCTCCTTTGCTCTCCTTTCTCTGCTGTACTCCAGGCCAATGTTTACACATTGCTATGAATCCCCTTCTATATGTGGAAGTAAATTGGTGGCTAACAGTGAACTAAACTCCACTGAGGCATGTATGGGATCAAAGACTACTGCTCTTGGGAAGGAAAAATAGAGCTGCAGATTGGAGAGCCTGCCTTCCCACCAAGAATACAATATTCCACCAGGAAACTTCATGGGCTGAGAGCCCAGAAACACTAGATAAAGACTTGATCTAAATTCAATTGCATGGGCCTGTGGTGAAAAATAGTAACCCAGACCACACAGTCACTTCAGAGTCCCAGGGAAGAGGATAGTGATAATAAATTTCTGTTTTGTTAAGTTGTACTCCATGTGTATCAACTAAACCTGGGTAGCAAAGGCATACGGAAGCCAATAGCCTTTGTGACAGACTAAATGACGAGTATTTCCAAATTCCAGGTGATCAGGAATATAACATGGTTGGATGAGTAAAATAATTAATTTGCAGAGAATGGCCAAATGTTTTCAGCCAGGATTTGAGTTTTGGCAGCTTGCCTGTTTTGGCTGGCTTTAGAATGCTGACTAGCTCTCTTTATCCAGGAAGGTACTATAACATCCGAAAAAGCTCACCTGTAAATTCCCCCATCTGTGCACACATATGTTTAATTTCTCTTTTCTCTTACATTAAGTAGGAAGAGGTGTAAGTGGAAAGAAGTAAATAGATATGTGTTATCTGTTCTAATTCAAAACAGACCGCTTAAGGAGCCATGATCAGAAAAGAAAGTTTTTGACTGAAATATCTCATCACTTTAGTAAACACAGCAAATATTGTACAAATAGTTGCTGTCTTATAGATTTGAATTTACATTATTAACAGATAAAGATAGTTGCCTCTATTTTGCCATCCCTTTACCCAGCAACTCTTCTTGGTGTAGGAGTAATGGGGAAATACCGCAAGCCTTGGCCTGCAAATTACATCATCACAGCTAATAAGACACTTAAGGCAGTGTTACCAAAGAATGAGAATTGTGCATTCTTAAGCTTCTAACTCTTTTTTTTGTAACTTTTCTCTGCTCTGAGTTATATGCTTCTCTTATGGCATTTGCCTTATTTTATCGTGTGTGACGTTATTTTATGTTAATTTCATATTCCTTGCTAGACTATAAAGACTTCGAGGGCTTAAACAATAGACATGTGCTGACTGGATCAAAGTTACCATGATGTGACTTACAGCCCAATAAAATGTAACAAAACCAAGAAGGTATTTTCAAGGCTTCTCTGACAATTTCACCAAGATGCATATGCACGCACACACACAGACACACACACACACACACACACACACACACGCATACCTAATAAGCTGTATCTAAACAGCCGCACTCTGTTGGTTAGAAATGTGGTCACTTCTATAACAGAATGCAGTGGCGGCGGCGGCATTTCTTAGGTTGCATAATGCTTCCTTGTTGGAGTTTGCTTGTGGAATTGTTCGTGCAGGTTGATTATGCCCTTGTTGCTGCTGCTGTCAGTAGGTTTCCCTGAAAATAAGATGCTGCAACTCAGTAGGTGGGAATAAATCAGCACAAATAAGCAGTACACGTACTCATTCTTTTGTGCTTAAAATACTTAGTTATGAATCTCTGTGAAACCTACATACTGTTAGTTCTCTAAAGAACTCCAAACTATAGAGCACAGCACCAAATTCTATTTTACACTCCCACTGTTCAATTTGGGTGTTATATTAGCATTCAAATGTTTGGGGGTTTAAATGGTCTCTTCTTTCCAGCTCAATCCTGCTGCCTACAAATTCTAGTCATTTAAGCTAGTGCTTTTAGTTAACAAGTTACGGAAACAGCCAGAGTGAATCAAAGACTCATAGCTAATTTGGGGTGTACAGAGGCACTGATAGAGGAGAAAAAGAAAGGCTAAGACAGAAGTACCAAAGTAGAGAGCAGCAGCCTCCTTCTCCAACATTTGAAGCAAAAACAAAACGAATGCAGTGCCACCATATTAACATTGTTTTTCCTAGACTAACTTGGCAGGGGATTCCCACACAGCGAGGAAACCTTAATGGCCTGCCAACCATTGGAGCAGTGCTGCCTTTCTAATTACACATATTTCCATGAATTATAACTGGGTGTTTTATCTGTTCAACCAATTTGGAAGACAGCTGAGAACCACATCAACTTTTCCATGTTCTTCTTTGATTCTGAATATTAAAACAACATTATTAAGTCTTAGTAAACGGCATTATTAATTGCTGCATGAGCATAGGATACAGAAACACCAGTGTCTTCTTAGTAGCCATTATATAATTTCCAGTTTTTTTATGATTATTATTAATGATCTCAGGAGACCACTTCACAGCAGTTGGTGGTTGCTCTTTCTACAGTCTAGCTAACAATAAACAAAATTCCTAGGTCAAAAGTGATGAATATTTATAAGGTTACTAAGCCAAATTATTTTAAATAGTTTTATTAACATTCCAATGTGATGTGGAATTTCTATTCACTGAATCCTAAATGGTATCAGATATTCTCATTTAAAACTAATTGATTTTAAAACAAATTGATGGGAAAATTGGAAGATCACTCATTAGTAGAATATACATTACTTTGGAAATGATAGGTGATTATTTCCCATGTTTATTAGCCATTTATATTTTCTACATTACAATCATTTTTTCTTACTCCAATAAAATGGCTTGGGTTCCTGGAAAAAAGAGTCTAAATTGAATGTAAACTGTATGTAGTTTCACTGCATACTTTTGCATAACTAACTTTCTGAGAAGCTCAAGGGATGAGAATAGAAACAAATTTCCTAATTATTTGTACATTTACTTCTGCATTTTGTATGAGCACATCAGTTAGCTATAAACTGTTGAAAAATGACCCATTGTATTGCAGAGTACCCTGCTGTCTGGGGTTCTGTATGCTTAATAAAAACAATTTCATTCTTCCACTTTAATATAGAGTCAGAATCATCTTTCCTATGAATAGAAAATTCATCCACATACAATTCGGGCAGAAGGGTATTAAAACATGTGAAATCGCTTGGAAAATACATAATTTCTCAGAGTCACAAATACAAGCATAGAAAAAGCAGCAAAGATGGGTCTAATTCAGTCAGTTTGATACTAAGACACAACACTAAACACAGCTCTTTGCAGTCAGCACTATTTTACTGCAGGAGGACAGTGAAATGAAACGTAAGTCACCATTGGTCACTTATCATCCGTCTCATTTAACTGTTTGTTTCTAAGAATAGCTGTGACATTTTGGGGAGTGCCCATTAAAATTATTATTAGCATATCCAGTTCATTTATGTCTTGCCAGAAAAGGAGGTGACTGAAAACACTTTCTAGAACGTTCCCCAAATTGATATTGATTCATGCCTATGAGAAGTTTCTTCTGCATAAGAGGTCACCACTTCCTGTTCTAAGTGGCATTTACACATTCTGTGGACTCATGATCTTAAATCCATTAGTCCAACTGAACAATAACTATGTTAGTCTCATAAGGTTCTAATCTTAAGCCTGAACTTCACCAAGTAACCCATTTTCTCCCTGTTCCCTTGACCCCAAACACTTTCTCATTCTTCTGTCAATGTGGGTCAAATAATTAATAACCTGAGAATAAACAAAGAAATAACTACAATATCACTTTGTGTAATAAAAGTAGATTATATAAAAACTTTCCCCCTACATTCTTAGAATGGGTCAATAAAAGGAGAGTTAGAAATGAAATCAGTACATTCTCAAAAGAGTTCGGTAAAATTTTCTTGAAATGGAGTCTAGCTCTGTTGCCCAGGCTGGAATGCAGTGGGGTGATCTCGGCTCACTGCAACCTCTGCCTCCTGGAGTCAAGTGATTCTGCCTCAGCCTCCCGAGTAGCTGGGCCTACAGGTGCCCGCCACCACGACTGGCTCATTTTCGTATTTTCAGTAGAGACGGGGTTTCACCATGCTGGCCAGTCTGGTCTCGAACTCCTGACCTCGTGATCCACCCACCTCAGCCTCCCAAAGTGCTGTGATTACAGGCGTGAGCCACCGTGCCCAGTCGAGTTCAGTATAATTTTCAAATAGAAAACTGAAATTCAGTTTTATAATCAAAGAGCATGTTTGCTGGAAGCCATCATTCTCAGCAAACTAATACAGGGACAGAAAACCAAACACCGCATCATTCCACTCATAAGTGGGGGTTGAACAGTGAAAACACATGTACACAGGGAGGGAAACATCACACGCCAGGGCCTGTCCGGTGGTCGGGGGTAAGGGGAGGGAGGGCGTCAGGACAAATATCTAAGGCATGTGGGGCTTAAAACCTAGATGACGGGTTGATGGGTGCAGCAAACCACCATGGCACATGTATGCCTATGTAACAAACCTGCACGTTCTACACATGTATCCCACAACTTAAAGTAAAATTATATATATTTTTACATATTCATATGTAATATATAAATATAAATATATAATAAATAAGATAAACTATTACATATTATATATGTATAAATTCATATATAATATATAACATATAATATATATTATACATATGTATATGTAAAATCTGGCTATGGAGTTTTTGATCTATACATTGAAAAAATTGTCTCACCTACTGATACTGACCCTCACTGATTCATCAGGAACAAATACATAGACAATGACTAATGCCATGGAGAAATACATGGACTAATGCCATCCCAAACATACATGGACTAATGCCATCCCAAACATCCTATTTATTAGGACCTCGAGAAACTGAACTCTATAGTGGAGGAGTCCCCAACCCCCAGGTCCATTAGGACAGGGGCCACACAACAGGAGGTGAGCAGTGGGTGAGCAAGCGAAACTTCAACTGTATTTCCAGCTGCTTCCCAGTGCTCACATTACCGCCTGAGCGCTGCATCCTGTCGCATCAGTGGCAGCATTAGATGCTTATAGGAGCGCAAACCCTATTGTAAACTGTGTGTGTGAGGGTTCTAGGTTGTGTGCTACTTATGAGAATCTAATGCCTGATGATTTATCACTGTCTTCCATGCCCCCTAGATGGGACCATCTAGTTACAGAAAAACAAGCTCAGGGCTTGCACTGATTCTACATTATGGTGAGATATATATTATGGTGTAATAATAATAGAAATAAAGTGAACAATAAATGTAATGGACTTGAATCATCCTGAAACCATCCCTCTACCCCAGTCTGTGGAAAAACTGTCCACAAAACTGGTCCCTGGTGCCAAAGGTTGGAAATTGCTGCTATAGTGCATTGAAATCAGTATAATTCAATATGGACATTGCACAATTTATATTTGAGAAATGTTTTTATTAATCTCAAGTAAAAAATTATATTTATAGGAATATATCGAAAACTAGGCATGTTCCTATTGGAAATGACAAATGCAGAATGGGGCCACCTTATTACAAACAGAAATAAAACCATAGAAAATGTAATAGAATCAGAAGAGATACAGCCTGTGAGGCATCTGTTGATAATATTTTATCTGTCCTCTTTGTCTTTGGAGATTAGAAGATAAAAATTGCAAATTATTATTTTTGCTTTGGGGACTTAGAATGGAAATACTTAAAAATCAACTAAATATAATTTACACCGAATTTCTTGAAATTACATAGCACCTATTATTAGATTATTCATCACAATCTTTCAGACTCACAGGCAAAAGATAATAAAATAAACACATGTAATAGAAAACTAAAAGTGTTTACCTATTAATTTCAGCCATTTTTCCATAAATCAAATTATTAGTAAGCTAGGCCACTTCTAGATATTACTGAATGTGCTCACTTTGTTTCTATGATCGTTTTATAAATGGGCATCACTTTGCATGCTTCACTGGCTCGAGAACGGTTTGCCAAATTGGTGGACTACTTTGCCAATCCTTGCTAGCTTTTGTAGAGATCAGAACATGAAAATCCTGCTGGAATCTCCATTGGAAGGAGTAAAATATATGCTTTGGAATATGTACAAGAGAAGGGTAAGCTATTTCTGTTGGTTAAAGGAGGAGAGCGATGAAGGCAGTGAAGAACATCTTTAAATATCATTAAATTCAACAGCGAGGGGGCAGTGATCATGATGTTTATTCATTCATGTATTCATTTATTCAATATACATCACTGTGGTCCTACAACATGCCAGGCATCACATTGATTCCCTTGTTTGATATCAGTAGCATTTTGTGAATTATAATACAACAAAATAAAATCAGCATTAAGACAACTTATTTGTGAGAATATGTCTGGGCTCAAGAGCACATTCGACACAAAATTCTGAGGCCTATTATTGACATTTCATTCTGGTGCTAATTGGATTCTGGAATTCCACTAACTATGGAGACCTTCTCTGAGTGTTGTTTCCCCAAATAGCAATGTAGCAAACAGTATTTTCTACCCCAATTCAGCTTCCCCTAGGATAAATATTTGCCAAAGCAAACAATGATCAATAAAACAATCAATTTATTGTTAATTTATGTATTGTCTTGTGGATAAAGTAAAGATACAAAAAGGATAAATGCTTTCATTATTAATAAGAAATACCTATTGAATACTTACCTTACCCCATTTACTATCTTTTGTAGGAGCAATTAGGTGAGAAAGCTTGAATGATAACAGGTATTTAATAAATGATGACAGGTATTGAATGAATGATGACAGGCATTTAATGAATGATGACAGGGTCACTGAGATAATGATGGTCCTATAAACAGGAGTAGAAGTATCTCGCAATAATACAAGGGAACTTTTAGCACTTCTGAAACATTGCATTTAGGAATTGGCATACTGTCCAGTTGGAACCGACAGGTGCAGGACGAACAAGCAACTCAGGAGCCACGTCCAGGAGCCAGCTCCGGGACCCAGATGGTACAATTAAGAGGGACTGAATGAGAAACTGGCTGAGATAACTTGGCTCATGAGACCTCTGAAGGAGAGAAGTTAAAGCCAAAGGTAACCCAAGACCTGAAAATGGGTTATTCTCTAGTTTATCAATGAGCAAGGAAAAACAGAGCAAGTTTCCAGAAACACAGGGACGTGGATAGCTGTGGCTACCAGCTTGAGGTAAGGAACAGTTCTCAACTTCATCACTACCGAACTTTAGTCTTATGTGGTGAATAATAACAATAACAATAGTAAATTAAAAATTGATACCAGAGATACCTGTTACGTATGTTTACAATGTGGTTTCTTTAAGTAAACAGCACGAGAAGTGGATGGGAAGTCAGTCTCCCCTCACTCAGTGGGATCTGGTGCCTTAGCCTTTGGAAAACGTGCGGGTCACGTGGCTAGCTCCTGCAATCGCCTTTCCCTTTGATGGATCGCTTCCACCCTGGCTGTTCATGTGCTGGCTCTTTCTTATTCCAGAGGTCTCACCTCAAACATCATTTCCTGTAGACCAACCAACCCACCTAGAGTGAACATCTCTCTGTTCAAGTTTCTTACGGTTTGGCTGTATCCCCACTCAAATGTCATCTTGAATTGCAGTTCTCATAATCCTCATGTATCCTGGGAAGGACCCAGTAGGAGGTAATTGAATCATGGGGGTGGTTACCCCCATACTGTTCTAGTAATCCTGAGTGAGTGCTCACGAGATCTGATTGCTTTATAAGGGGCTTCCCCCCCCTTTTACGCAGCACTTCACCGTCCTGCCGCCATGAGAAGAAGGATGGGTTTACTTCCCCTTCCACCATGATTGTAAGTTTCCTGAGGCTTCCCCCATCCCTACAGAAATGTGAGTCAATTAAACCTCTTTACTTTATAAATTACCCAGTCTCAGATAAGTCTTTATTAGCAGTGTGAGAATGGACTAACATAAGGTTATTCCCCTGGTTATTTCCTTCAATGATTGCAGACCTTTTCTCACTAGAGTGTGGTAAGCTCTATGTGAGCAGATGCCAAGTCCGTTTTGTTCATAGGTTATACTCACAACCCCTAGCAGAGGGTCTGGCACCCAGTAGCCACTAGTGTTAAATGAACAAATAAATGAATAAATGACACCATGCTAAGAATTGTGGATGCTATGGAAAATGTAGAGATAAATCCTCAAGTCTTTGGCCTGGAGGAATATGGCAGTCTTATCCCACATCAATTCCCTCAGCACAGAAATTTCTCAAGCACACCAAGTGGCTCTCTGCCTGAATATGTCTGGTGACTGCTGGACATGCTTAGTCTGTGCTGGCTAGACTGGGAGGCCTGGGAGTACTTTGACAGGGAGTGCCCCTCAAATAGTACCAGAGGGAATTTAGCATGTAACTTCTTCCCTAGCTGGGAGGCTAGGAGGTCTTACAGAGATTCCCAAAGGGATTGAGTCTCAAGTTTCTGGAGCATTAACTTGCCCCCTTGACACACATCCTTTCCTTCCCTGTCTCCTTCCTTTCCCGCAGTCCTGTATAAGTGTATAAGTGATTCATAAGATCAGTTCCCAAACAGAAACCATGTTTCAGTCTCAACTTTCAGATGAATCAGCCTGTGACAAGAAACTTACTTTCTGGTAAGAAACGGCATGCTTATATCCCTCCAGCATAATGTTAAAGGTATTAAGGGCCATAGCGAGAATAGTGTTAAAAGTAATAAAGGGAATAAGAATGGAAGTACAGAGCAAGGGCTGCGGAAGCTCAAGAGAAGAACTGTACCTACAGGAATCCGTTAGAGATTATATTTAAAGAAAAACAGAAACATGCATTATATATACAACATCTTCCCAAGTCAGTTGCTACAGTTTACACCTCACTTGGGTTAAGTTGAGAGAGAAGATTTGGAGATAGCCATGAAGCAATTCCTAACAGGAGGGTATTCTTCACAGAGTAAACAGTATAGCAGATTTGTATACAGAACACAGTGAGTGCTTCTGTTTGCCTATGCCGTATGCCTTGCAAAGAGGCTTAGTAAGAGGATGGGTTATACGGGAACTGTGAAGCTAGACACAGGGTATGCTGTTTGTCCAACCAGGAACTGTGATTCTTTTGCATAGGCAATAGGGAGTCTCAATGATTCCTTTAAAGGTAAATAGCAAAATCAGAAAGTGCCTTAGAAAAGTTGATCCTTTAATTAGGTAAAATAGATTAGAATTGGGAAAGGGGGTTGTGAAATCCTTGCAGAAGACTAGTCCAGTAGTCTAGGTAACAAATAATGACACCCAGACAGACTTAAGAGTACAGCAGTCGGGATGAAAAAGAAAAGACAGAGGTATATATTAGATTCAGCCTGGCTGACTGTGAGGCAAGAAAGAGACTATAAAAATCCAGCACAGAAAGTACAGCAGACAGAGAGACCTTTGAGTCAGACAGACTTGGGCTTAATCCAGTGTGAGATCTTGCAAGCTGTTTAAGCCCTCTGAGATGCAAGAATTTTCATTTGCAAGAAAGGGAAGAAGACATAGCCCACAGGCTTGTGATGCTTGAAACAGATAATGCATTTAAAGTCCAGCAGAGTGCCTCAAGAATTTTAAGTGTACAAATAATTGATGGTGGTTACTGTCATTGTTGTTAAAGGATAAATAAGTAAGCAAAGTCTTTTAAAAAAAATGATATCCCTAAGCCCAAAACTTAGCCAAAGGTATTAATATATTAAAATAAAGAATTGACCAGTTGGAAAATGTATGCGGTTTCTCAGCCTGGAACTAACCATTATAGAAAGACGACAAAAGACAGATAGGTGCAGCCCTATAGCGGAGTCCAGCACCTGAGTCTATAGAAATCATGTGATTTATGCTCCTTCCTCTTCTTTGACATGACCTCAAAACAACCTTGAATTATATAATTCGATTTCCCATGAAGGTCTGTCTACAAGGACACAAGATGCTGGCCATGCCAGCGTAAAAAATGTGCCTTCTATGAAAGTGATGTTTTTATTGAAACATAAAAAATTCTTATTTTAAATTTGTATGGGTTTTTTGGCATGGTATAACATAATTATACTCTCAATATTAAGATAAATTCAAGTGTCTAACAGTGAAAACCTTAACATGAAACTCCAGGTTAAAAAGAACCAAAAACATCTGTTTATTTATATATTTCATTCATCTCACTGTGACTGTCACACAGTGGTCTTTGACAGTCCTGAATATGTGATTCTACCACACAGGTTTTTCATTCTACTCCACTGATATTCACAATCAGTATCAACATCAAAGTCAGAACTATTATCAGCTTGAATAAAATGTCCTTAGCAAACACGATAGAATAGATATTCCAGTCCACCGTGAGGAAGGTCTGTAGCACTAATACCTAGAAGGGACATAAACAAGTTTTAACTGCAACTAAATTTAAACAAAATAGCCCAGATATTTTTCTTTTTTTAAGTAACTTTGAAGCCCCAGTAGAAAGTGACACAAAACAAGACTGAAGGTGAATCTCGTTACAGAAGAAAAGCACTGGATCAAGAGTTAAGAACCAAGAAGGGGGACTGGTCTCTTGTCTTTCCAGTACTAGCTGTGAGGTATGAGTCAAATTATAGACACCCCCTAGCTCAGTTTCAAAAAATGTTCTTAAGATTGTTGGATTAAATGATTACAAATGTTTTTTAGCAGTTCTAGTATGCTGCCTGAAACTGCTGTTATTCCTCAGTCAACACAAATTTGATCCCATCACTCACTCTTTTTATTTCAGAATAGGGTTTACACAGATAAATGATAAAAAATAAAACATTTACAGTGACCCTATGTTTATTTTTCTGTTGTAAAGATTGGAATCAAGGAGGTCTTCTTCTTGCACGTGGTAGCAATATTTATTTATTGTTTATTACTGCCGGCAAGGCAGAGCAATACCATAGATCCAGGGTGATATGGGTTGGCTGTGCCCCCACCCAAATGTCATCTTGAACTGTAGTTCCCTTAATCCCCGCATGTTGCGGAAGGGACCTTCTGGGACCTCATCATGCTGTTCTCACAATAGTGAGTGAGTTCTCATGAGACCTGATCATCTTATAAGGGGCCTTTCCCCCTTTGCTCAACAATTATAATACAACAAAATAAAATCAGCATTAAGACAACTCATTTGTGACAATATGTCTGGGCTCATCAAGAGCACATTTGACATAAAATTCTGAGACCTATTATTGACATTTCATTCTGGTGCTAATTGGACTCTGGAATTCCACTAACTATGGAGACTTTCTCTGAGTGTTGTTTCTCCAAATAGCAAAAAGTATTTTCCACCCTAATTCAGCTTCCCCTGGGAGAAATATTTGCCAAGGCAAACAATGATCAATGAAACAATCAACTTATTGTTAATTTATGTATTGTTTTGTGGATAAAATGAAGATATAAAAATATCTTCTGTCACCTTGTGAAGAAGGACACGTTGGCTTCCTCTTCAACAACCATGATTGTAAGTTTCCTGAGGCCTCCCCAGCCATGTAGAACTGTATGTCAATTAAACTTCTTTAGAAATTACCTAGTCTCAGGTATTTCTTCATAGCAGTGTGAGAATAAATTAATACACAGGGTTTAACCCAAGATGCTTAATAAATATCAATAACTGAACCTATATATATATATATTCTGTTGGAGTAAAATAAAATCAGGCTTCTTTTCAATACGTTGTGGAAAACATTCCATTGCCAAACATGATTTTTCACTGTTTAGTACTCTGTTTTAGCATAGGCACTTTTGAGATCAATTGTCCTTTAATTCATTCACAACTTTATATTAGCATATAATCTGTAACATTTATATTAAATAGGAATTTTACTATCAAGAAACATCTGTATTCTTCAGCAGTTATTTTCTGCATCTTTGCCGGAGATGCACTAAATGTAGAAGCTTGTTTTCAGTGTTAACAGGAAAGGAACACTTGGTTTGACAACACTTTCAAAAGGGCCTTCAGCTGACTATAAATCAGTGCACATATTTCTGGGCCCTCTTTTCTATTCCAAGAACATATAACAGAGAAAGGACAGTCTTTTCAATAAATGGTGTTGGGAAAACTGAATATCCACATACAGAAGAATGAAATTAGGTCTGTATCTCACTCCATATACAAAAATATACTCAAAATGGAATCGAGACGTACATGTAAGACCTGAAGCTGTAAAACTCTTAGAGAAGAAGACACAGGGAGAAAGCTTCCTGGCACTGGTGTGGCCAGTGATTTTTTTAGACATCACCGCAAAAGCACTGGCAAAAAAAGGAAAAGTAGACAAATAAGATTGCATCAAACAATGAGACACTGGAATAGAATACCAGTGATGGAGCCCAATATGCATGTATGTTACTGAACATAGCCTGGCATTGTACATTCTTGAGCAATTTTAATTTCACTGCCAATTTTCTGAGAAGGCCAAACATGGTCGCTTTAAGATAGGATCTTGGTATATGTCCACAGACTTTTGGATCAAATGTAGTAGTCATGGTAGCCCTTTAGCTACATTTATTAGAATAAAAGTTTTTTCTGTCTCAGAAGTATACCCAAATCAAGGACAGCCATGAAGAATGAAAATTTAATTCTCCATTCAAGCTGATTATTATGAAATATATGAATGCTTGCAGAAAAAGCTGCATTTGTCTCTCCAGCTTCATTAAAGTATAATTGACTAAAAAAATTGTACATATTTACAGTGTACCATGTGATATTTTGATATATATACATTACAAAATGATTAAAACAAGTGAATTAACTTATATGTCACCTAAAGTAGACATAATTTTTGTGGTAAGAATATTTATGATCTATTCCCTTAAAAATTTTAAAGTAGGCCAGGCACAGTGGCTCACGCCTGTAAGCCCAGCACTTTGGGAGGCCGAGGCGGGTGGATTACTTGGGGTCAGGAGTTCAAAACCAGCCTGGCCAACATGGTGAAACCCCGTCTCTACTAAAATACAAAACAAAAATTAGCTGGGCGTGGTGGTGCACGACTGTAATCCGAGCTACTCGGGAGGCTTAGGAGGGAGAATCCATTGAACTCGGGAGGCAGAGGTCGCAGTGAGCCGAAATCATGCCACTGTACTCCAGTCTGGGAGTAAGACTCCCTCTCAAAAAAAAAGATTTTAAAGTATATGCTATATTATCATTAACCATTATCAATCACCATGCTGTACAATAGATCACCAGAACTTACTCATCCCGTCTAAGCTGAAATATTTTCTCCCATTGCCTAGATTGTCTCTTCACTCTATTGATTATTTCCTTTGCCGTGCAGAAGGTTTTTGGTTTGAAAATTGGATTTAGGCTGGCAAAACTTGAATCTAATCAAATCAATATATCTCTAAATATTATTCCACTAAAAGATTAATATTCCTAAGTCAAATTATTAAATTTTATTGTTTACTGAATAAGTGTCATGAGATTCAGAGACTACAACATAAATAGACAATCAGATCCCATCAAACAATGAGACAACGGAATAGAATGCCAGTGCCGGAGCCCGTGTGCCGGTACGTCATTGAACACAGCCTGGCATTGTGCATTCTTGGGCAACTTTAATTTCACTGCCAATTTACAACATGGCTATCATTTCCATCTTGAGCCCTGTTTCCTTGCATTTCTTCACAGCATTATTTGCTATTCCCTGATGGGGATTTACAGTTTCTCCCTTATCCCCACGTGTTCGCAAGTTTTCTTCTCCGTCTCTATCTGTAAAAGCCTGCCATCTTGTAGGACTAACTTCAAATGGCGCTTCCTTTGGGATGCTCAAACTTTGCACCAGCAGGGATCCTACTTCCGCTAGGGTTCTCATCCAGTAGTTAGGAAATGTACATCCATCCTTTAGTTTTACTTAATTCTAAGCATGGTGGTCTTACCTCCCTCTGTCTCCGATTGTCTCAAATACTTACCTCAGTAAAGATTTTTACAACCGACTCATACTTTTGCAAAATGGTCAAACTCTGGTGTAAATCTAATGTTTGAAAGGGAGTCTTGGGAACTAGTGGAGAATCACATGGCCACACTCAATAGTCTATGTGTATTACATCTTTCAGTTTTGTTAGATATAGATAAGTAAATTCTGTCATGTAATAGTCCTCTTTTCTAGAAAATAAGTCTTTGATAAAGAATTGTGTTTACTCGAGAAAGGATCTGGGGTTTTTTTTTTTTTAAATCAAAGGACTCACAATTAAAATGTATAAGACTCCCTGAGATTGTAAACACACACACACATGCACATACACACGCGCACAACTTAAGGTAAAATATTTCATACTACATTTAATTATGTCTGATTTGGCTCCTGTATGCAATTAAGAATATATAGGATAATCTTATGTCTCACCAAATATTTTCCCCATTCTGATTACTAATGAGGAACATCTTAAGTAAACTATTTATAACTGAAAAAGCCTATGTTATTTCTGTAACTAAAGTTTTTCCTTCTAATATAATGACAAAATTCAATCCCAACTACAATAATCTAGCTACCCTTCCTCAGCACAGTGAAAAGAATCCTCAGTTTCCCTCTTTCTCATCAGGAATCAAATGGGATGTTATACGCTAAATCACTCCAACAAGAGTAAAAAGAACAAGAAAATGAAAAGCATGGAACTCCTACTAATTAATAGTCAATCTGCTTTCTCAGTAGGCAATTTTATATTCTTTATTAATTTGAGTTTTATAAAAATAACTCAATTGCAGTTTGCAGCTTATAAGACAGAAAATTCACTTTTCTTGAATGTTTCTTATGAGCAAATTGTTGCTTTGCAGTTCCACACAAATCACCTTGCTTAATATAAGGAGAAAACAAATCTCAAAATAATAATAAATGAACTAGTACCACACTGGCAGTGACCTGTTTTGCTACATGAATGGTATTTATTAATGAACACGATTATTCTCCATGAGGTCAGATTATTAAATTCCATGCATGCCTATCACTGACGAGTCTCCTGTGTCCAAACCACAACTGCTTGAACAAGGTAAACTCTCAATAAATATTTATTAACTTACCTGACAATTAATTAGTACCCATTAGTCAACAATAAATTTTGAATCAGTAGCACTGAGCATCCTCTGGTATTTAATGTAATGTCTTGAATATTTAATTGAAGCTAGTGATAAAAATTAAATATGTTTAGCATATGGAAATGCAGGTACTACACTGGGATAGGGATTTCACACACGCCAGTTGATTAATTATATTATTTGGGTTTTACCCTCAAAGGATGAGTCTGAAAATGGGAGAAAGAATGACAGAAGGAATTGTAGGAAGCTAAAGCTGGAAAAGGCCACTTAGCCGTGGGGAATGGGCACCAGATAGCCTGAGAACACACACAATACATGTGAGGAATGCTGAGAGGTCCTGACGCTGGTAATGTTGGAATAAAAATGATCAAAATAATGAGTCACATAACTATCATGATGCGTCCCCAGTTATGATCCATAGAATGCTATTCCTGAAAGATGTTCCCTGGGAAATGGGTGATGAGCTAAAATCAATTTAGGAAATGACTCAGAGTATAATGTCTATAATTGTGTGTGTGTATGTGTGTGTGTGTGTGTGTGTGTGTCACATATTAAAACACTGAGAAACCTTTCTAACTTTAACTTTGTGAAACACATATTTTTGAAACTTCTGTGTTTTAAGGCGGTTTTTTCTTAGTAAAATGCAAAGGAGCTAGAGAAAAATTTAAATTTTGTGAAAATCCGCTGTCAAGTTCACTTTTATGAAGAAAACAGTAACTATCTCCTTCCATGTGAGTCACCGCAGCAGCCCTGCCTAACAAATGCAGCGCAAACCATATAGACAAGTTTAAATGTTCCAGGGGCCACAATAGAAAAGTAAAAACAAAGCAGGTGAACTGAATTTCAACACTGTGTTTTATTTAAACCAGCTGATCCAAAATCTATCATTTAGCATATGACCAATATTAAAACTATCCTTGAGATATTTTACATACTATAATATACTATACTATGTAGTATATATAATATGCTATATACTATTTTACATACTACAATATACTGTAGTTTTTCATAGTATATATTCAAAATCTTGTTTTTTACATTTACAGATGATCTTAATCCGACGCTAAAGTTTCAAGGTCTAAGGTTGTTGCGGGAAGTCAGGGACCCTGAATGGAGGGACCGACTGAAGCCGTGGCAGAAGAACATAAATTGTGAAGACTTCATGGACATTTATTAGTTCCCCAAATTAATACTGTTATAATTTCTTACACCTGTCCTTACTGTAATCTCTGAACATAAATTGTGAAGATTTCATGGACACTTATCACCTCCCCAATGAATATCCTTGTGTTTTCCTATGCCTATCTTTACTTTAATCTCTTAATCCCCTAATCTTTGTAAACTGAGAAGGATGAATGTCGCCTCAGGACCCTGTGATTGTATCAACTGCACAAATTGTTTGTAGAGCATGTGTGTTTGAACAATATGAAATCTGGGCATCTTAAAAAAAAGAACAGGGTAACAGCGATGTTCAGGGAACAATAGAGGTAACTTTGAACTGGCCGCCAGTGAGCCAGATGGAACAGAGCTCTATTTCTCCTCTTTCATGAGCAAATAGGAGAAATATCGCTGAATTCTTTTTCTCAGCAAGGAACATCCCTGAGAAAGAGAATGCACCCTGTGGGTAGGCCTATAGATGGCCCCTTTTTAAGGCATCCCGTCTTTTATGATTGAAGCCTGAGGGATGAAACAAGCCCCGTTCTCCTGTAGCGCTCCCAGGCTTATTAGGTGGAGGAAAAATCCCACCTAATAAATTGTGGTCAGACAGGTTATCTGCTCTCAACACTGCTTCCTGATAAGATGTTATCAATGACAATGCGTGCCCGAAACGTCATCAGCAATTTTAATTTCTCCTTGACCGGTGGTCCTGTGATCTCGCCCTGCCTCCATTTGCTTTGTAATATTTTATTACCTTGTGAAGTATGTGATCTCTGCGACCCACACCCTATTCCTGCACTCCCTCCCCTTTTTGAAAATCGCTAATAAAAACTTGCTGGTTTTATGTCTCGGGGAACATCACGGATCCTGCTCACATGTGATGTCTCCCCTGGACACCCAGCTTTAAATTTCTCTCCTTTGCTCTTTCCCTTTATTTCTCAACCCAGCCGAGACACTTAGGAAATAGAACAGAACCCATGTTAAACATCGGGAGCAGGTTCTCCCGATAAAGGTAAATATAGTCCCAGCAAATCAATAAAGTAAACTTGATATGAAATTATTTTTTATTGTATCAGCTTGGTTTTTTGGTTGCAGTGTTTTTTGTTGTTTTGTTTTGTATGTTTGTTTGTTTTTGACGATGTCTCACTCTGTCTCCCAGGCTGCAATGCAGTGGTGAGATCTGGGCTCACTGCAACCTCCACCTCCCGGGTTCAAGCGATTCTCCTGCCTCAGCCTCCCAAGTAGCTGGGACTACAGGTGTACCCAACAGTGCCCGGCTAATTTCTGTATTTTTAGTAGAGACAGGTTTCACCAGGCTGGTCTCGATCTCCTGACCTCGTGATCCACCCACCTCAGCCTCCCAAAGTGTTTTTAAATTTTCAATGATGAAAATTAGATGCAATAATTTAAGAAGCATTTCCTCGGCCTCACTAACCTCAAACCCAGTGCACAGTCACCACCTGCCCAGTGGCTGCCACACTGGGACACGCAGACCTAGAGACTCAGTGTGTCCCCTGCACCACTGGAGAGCCAGCTCCATCCACACAGGACATCATCCCTGACTCTGGAACACGGAATACGGCCTTCCAGCTGTCAAAGCAGGGGTCTATCTTGGTGTTGCCTACAGTAACCATGGGAAACGAGGTCTCAGAAAATACGGGAAGATATTTAATTGATGTTTAACTCATATTCAACTGAGCTGCATAACCATTTTTAAATCCACATATATTATAACTTTCCTGAAATGTTGTATCTGGATGTGTTTTGGAATGAAAGTGAATCATATAAAAGCATGCATTTAGATTTTTAAAAGAAAGAAAAAGAAAAAATAGAAAACTTATCATTGATGTTGGATTTTATTAACATGGAAAAAAAGAAAACAAAGAAGAGCAACAAATGAAACAAACCCACAAATCACAATGTGATAGTAACAGGTAACAGTACACTACAGTCACGTAATCCAAAATTCTAGTGAAGAGTAGCAGATGCTAAGTGGTATTCTCTTACATGTTACTATAAAAATAAAATACTGAAAATTAGAAAATAAACTTATTGAACGAAATGTTTTCGCTATAAAACTAAGAGATGTTAAGTTTGAAATAACTGAATTTTTCATGTGCTCTGTAAAGCACACTAACCTCCAACTGCCCTCCCCAACACCGTCCCGCCCCCTCCCAGCCCAAATAATACACAACATAGAAAGCTTCATTTAAAGATTCCTTTCTGGTGTACACAAATGAAAGTCTGACAGGTGGAAACCTTAATTTGGAAGCCTCTTGACTGAGTGATAAAACAGGCCAGAAATTGATTCATCTCTTTCAACTACAAAACGGAGTGCAATGTGCTATTAAGCATATTAAAGCAACAATTTCATTTCCTCCAGTGCAAACTAAGGAGGAAAAGATGCTTTTCCAGAAAATTATCTATTTTGTAGGTATAAGAGGTTTCAGCTGAGTGACCTTCCTTACCCTTTTTGGAGTGGGTAAATTATTGTAAGGTTCACAACAAAACATCCAAATGTGTTCCAATGATATTTCACATAGCTTTGCCCACGGTAGAGGTAAACAGAAGTCGCATTTCTGCACTTATGGAAACCTTTCTGTGTTAACAATAATGGGAAGCTGATCTTGAAGAATATTTGTGCCTTGTAAAGTGTTAGAGAATATCATATAGGTAAAATAGTTACAGCTACATGATGTCAAACAGCTGGTGTTCAGACCAAACACAAGTAACTAACTGAACTAAAGAAATTAGTTATTCCTTAAAACAGACCTAATTAATGTTAATGGACTTTTCTACTGCATATATATAAATATATATTACCTGCCATATGTCATTGAGCTTATACAAATTGAAGCCCTAAGATACTATTGTAAAATAATGCCTGTAAAATAACGTCTGAAATGCTAAATCATGATGAGGAATGTAACACAGAAATTTATACAGCTTACATTCTGTAACTGACTGCTTACCCTAAAGTAGACTTACAAGAAACCCAAGCCTAGTCAATGTTTTACTATTGACTGCTAGCAACATACATGTGCACGCACACACATATATTATAGGTATTCATAATTTAAAATAATATCAAAACAAATTCATGTCTTCAAGGTGCTTAGAATTTTACCTCTGCTTATATTAATAAAATATAAATTTTACATATTGCAAAGGATATTCATTTATTAATATTCTATCAAATTTCAAATTTAGAAAAACACTAATATATGCAGGAATGATTGTATCATTTTTATTTGGTACACATGAAACAAAAAATATTAAATAATTTAAAAGTAGTAACATATTGGCATGTCAGACGCCTTGCCTACCTGTTGAATGATATATCCATTACAAAAACTACACAATATTATCTTCCTTTCTTCTACAATAGATTGCCAATTCATTGAATTTTCTGTCTTTCACTTGTATTGGCCAACATTTATATTTTGGCTATTACATAAGTATTATGGTTTAATAAGAAAAAAACATTCTTTATTGGGACTCAGAATTCCTTTTTAAATTTTAAAATATTTAGTTGACAAATGAAGATTGTATACATACAAGGTATACAACAAGAAAATTTGATATACATACATACTATAATAAATATAATAATCAAATTAATTAACACATTCATCACCACCCATGATGTTCACAGACAAATAAATGGATAGAAAAAAATATGGTGTGGGTGTGTGTGTAATGGAATAATGGAATACTATTCAGCAATTTAAAAAAGGGAGGAAATGCTGTCATTTAAGATGAATTTGCAGGGCATTATAAGTGAAATAAGTTGGGCACAGAAGGACAAATACTACATTATTTCACTTATATAGGAAATCTTAAAAAGTTTCTTCAGAAAGTCAATCTAGTTTATTTCTAATCCTTTCCAAAGAGACTATAGACTTTTGATAATTTGTTCACAGTAAACTCATCACCTTTTAAATAAATGCTCAGCACAAGAAGGAAACTCAAGTAAGTTATTGTATAACTGGATATTAGATAATTGGCAAAGGCCAGGACATATGTAACCTGTTTGTGCTTTTCAAATAGTGAATCTACAATTATGCATATAAAAAGCAGAAAGGAATAGAAAAGAACCATGCTTTTGATCACTCTCCCCCACATTAATACCATGGAAAAATTCCAAGTAGACTTGTGTTACAGACTTCGTTGTTTACGAATTATTTTATTCCCAACACGGATGTTTAGTAACATAAATGTATGCACCATGTCTTTGAAAACCAGGGTCATGAGTGTCTTACATAGAGGAAAGGAGAATGGTTACAGAGCAATTAGAGGCATGTCCCTGCCTTACTCTGTAAGGCTCCTTGCAGCGCTGGGTTTGGCCATTGGCCATTGGCCATTGGCCCTTTGCTTTCAATATCTGTCCACTCATCCACAGGCCTTTCCTACTATCTTGAAAGATTTCAAACTTCTTCAAGTGATGACTTTTCTAAGTTTTTATAGTCAATTTTCTCACTTTTAACTGGTTTATGATGAGAGGTTCTCTCATTAATTTTGCAATAAGGCTTCAATCCACACAGGTCTTCTGAGACTACAATGAATTTTTTCCCTGGCTCTTTCTGACTCTAAATTACTTGTTAAATTTCTTGGCAGTAAAAGAACAAATCTTCTTTGTTTTTGTTGTTGTTGTACTAATGTAAATAGTGTGTTTCATCATAGCAAAACCAAGGCGGCCCTTTTTTCTTTTTTTTTTTTTTAATCTTCAAGGATGATGACAAAATGCAAAGCGATGTTTGCAAAACCTCAACCTGGGAGAACTTTCTTAAAGTACATAAAACTCATTTGGTTTTTATTCACGTCAAGGCAAAAAGAAATGAAATGTTACAGATAAATAGAATACTTTCTGCATGGGATTTTATGCAATTTTCCTCACTTTTTTTGAAAGGCTGAAGACATTGAAAGTAAACTTCATAGGTATACGTCATTATTTTTAAAGTTCTCAATGGAATGCAATACTGGGCCAAAACTGAAAAGATGAAGTTGAACAAGGATCTGTATAAAGTGTAGCTTTTAGGTCCAAAAAGTTAATGGTACAAATAAAGCCGTGATGCAACAGGACTGGGAGTTTGCATTTGGCCGCAGATGGGAAGAGAGTGATAACACAGACCAACAGCAGAGACTGCATTGGAGGGTGCTGAGCTCAATTCTTATCCCACATGCTAAAAAGAGGTACTGAAAAAACAGAGGTCACACAGAAGAATGCTTCCAAATGTTGGGCAGCTGAAAATAAAGAGATTTTTTTCTAATCCATGGGGAATAAAAGAGAAAAATAAGGACTACATTCTGCTTAGGTTTGCTAGGTGTGATACAAATAAGTTGTCAGACAGGAACTCTTTTATTCTGAGATTACTTTCTTCCTACTTTTAAGTAAAATTTATATTTGCACTTATTCAGGAAAGATGAGATTAGTTAAATGGTAGTGATGTCTTTAATGCAACTCGACAAACCTTTCATTTGATTTGATTTTAGTGGTCCATTAAATTCAAAAGCCAAAATCCTGGGGCATACCAGGTTACCTAGAAATTGTATATTTGTACATTGTAAACACACACACCCACACACACACCCCATATATGGAACATCTGAACAATCTGAGCACATTTACCTTAGAAAAATTCCAAAGAGAAGTATGATAATTATCTGCAAAGATCTCAGTGGAAGGAACGAATGTGTTTTTGCTGTGGGGCAAGGTGGGCAAACACATAGACCACTAGGTACTTTTTTGTTTTCTTTAAAAATAACTTTCCAAAATCTGTCCTGAAGAGTTGAATAAAACTGTCAGTACACGAGTGTAAAGAAAACCTGAATGAAAACCCGAAAGGAAGTAGACAGCATTCCTGTCCTTCATATGAAGGTTGGACAAAATGATTACCCATGATGTTTTCACTGTAAGACCACATGATTTTGTAGTTAACAAGTTTAAAAAGTGTCTTTCCACATTTGTCTTCTAAATTCACTTAAATCCTTTTATCCACTAACATTGACAAGAACAAAGCCTTCACATACCCACACTGTTAGAAAGGAGAGAAGAAATGGTAGATCCTGTGGATGGGGTAAGTACAGTTTTATTCTTCAATGTTTAAAACTTTTTTCATGTTTTCCTGGAATTTATTTTTTAAGCATTTCAGTTGTCATAGTTAAGGTTTTCTGGTAAATTGTATGTGGTAGTAATCATGTGCCTCCTTCAGTAACTGTGTAATAAAATTGCAAACCTCAGCTCTAAAATTGTTGATAAATTGAGAAAAACTGCAAAGGCATAAGGAGTTAAAACCTTCAAAAGTACAAAAACAATTTTTTTTTGTTTTTTGTTTTTTTTTGCTTGTTGCCAGATTACTTTGCTATGGGCTCAGTTTAGAGTCCATGTTGCTTCTCACACAGCCCTGTCTATGGCTCCCTTTTATCTTCTAAATGAAATTTAAAGTTTTAGTTCAGCATTTGACATGTAGAAGGCCCATCTTCAAATTCTCTCCACTCGCCCACCACTTCACTCTAGCTGCATTTCTCCTCTATTTCTTCTTCATGCCTCATAGTTTTTGGTGTTCTTACCTTTGCTCACACAGCTTCTTCCATTTCAAATGCTTTTGCTTGTCTCTACTTGGTGGAGTGCCATGCATCTTCAAGCTTCAGTTACATAGGAGCTTATCCAAAATGTCTTTTTCATGAGTCCATCTCAAACTAATCAGAAGCTCTCTGGTTGCATTTTCAAGCCAAAATTATTTCTGTTCAATTTATTTTACATACTAGATTCTAAAGGCCCAGAAGGCAGGCACTGTTATTTATTTATCTTTGCAACTGTCACAACTCCTGTAATGAACATATGTTGATAGACAAAACAATCAGAGCTGCTCAAAATTAATTCTACATATGTTTGATTGCACATGCTTCACACACATATGTACATACATGCAGAGGAAAAGCTACAATCTACCGCAGACTTGGAGGCAACCCAAAATTTCAACTGGCATCGTTTGTCTCATAACAGAAAATCTTGAACACTATAACCAGGAGTCCTGTCACTTCAGGAGTGAAGAAAAGTAGATTCAGCAAGCTCATTTGCTCTCATATTTCCATACAATCATATGACAGTCCTTTAGATTTCTACATGAAATACAGATGTGATAACTAATGACACAGAGGTCACTAAAGAGAAAGAACCAACTTCAACTGATATCTAAGCTTGGTATATTCGCAGTATCTAATGAGGTCTCGCTTCCTAGGTTACTAAAGACGTTGTGTCTAATGTTTGTTATATTTTGTTTGTGTGACTCCTACATGCAGTCTCCATCTGGTAGGGAAGAGAAGCTAGAAGAGAGAATCTTTTAAGAAAATTACTAAATTATTATTTCTAAGGGGCTCTCACATCCCAAAGATTATGGGAAGGAGGTAAGTGAAGATCTATGACGGGAACGAGGAAGACATTGTGTATGGAGGTAAAGGCGTAAGGCAGGTTTTGAAAATGAGTTAGAGAAAATCAAACAGGAGAGCAAGAGTCAGATCAAGGAAGTTTAGGGAATGCAATGGTGGTTGCATGGGCTGGAGGGAGGAAACAGAGAGTCGTTGTTCAAGGGGTACAGGGTCTCAGTTTTGCAAGATGAAAAAGTTATAGAGATCTGTTGCATAACAGCGTGAATACACTGAACACTAAGAACAGTACATTTAACAATGGATAAGATGGTAACTTTTATGTTTTGTCTTCCTTATCATTATTTTTTAATACATTAAAAAAGAAAGAGAGTCTTATAAATTGTGTTAAGAAGTCTTGATTTTATCTGGCAAGTGATGAGAAATAATTAGAAGCTTTTTAGAGAAGGAACTGACACAACCAAAATAGTTACAGAATTTCTACCCTCTGGACACTAGCTTTTGTGGAGGCTGCAAGGAATAGCAATGCACACATCTGTTTGATACCTTTATTTTTTTTCTAGTGGGCCACAAATTTAAGCCGAAAGAAAATAAATCCATCATTTTCTGGCATTAAACAAACTTTTGAAACCATTTTATATAGTTTGTAAAATCTTTTAAAGTAAACATAATACACTAGAAATCACAAAAATGAGAAAATCAATATCCCCACAAGTAAAGGATATCCAGTTAAAGTGCTCGTCAACCTCCCCCTCCCCAAGAATTAGTTACCAATCAAACCTTACTGGATAAAAATAGCGACTCCAGTAAATTAAATATCACTAGATGCTATTCTCCATATAATGTCCACTTACAGCCTTAAAATGGTTATTTAGTTGTCCTGTTATTATTTTCTTCAGACTAAATCACTAGTTCTCAAATTATGTACTTTCAGAACATCTGGGATCTATACTGCTGTGTTTCATATTAAAATTCAAAAAAAAAAAAAAAGGCAAGCCTTTCCAGTTCACTGGAGATAAATATAGTAGATAAGACTATTTCCACATTAAATGCCCTTCAAAAAATTTTCTTGAAACTTTGGAGCCTGCTTTTGCTTGTCTAATACAAACAACATTAATGAAAAAGCAGCATATAGATATTACTAGTAAACCTGAAAATAGCTGATGACTTCTGTCACTGACTTGTGTACCCATGGTTACAGGGATACACAATGCAAATATATGATATATCTATTAGTAAAATGTTTACTGTTTTGTAACACTGAATTAATACATCAATATTATACAAAATTATACGGAGACAGGACTACCAGGTATACAATGATCTGGATGAGATTTCCAACCATTGGCCGAGGGGTCTACTGTACCTAATCACAAGCTGTCCTATGCTGTGTCACCCTAACCTAAGTGTGTCACCTCCTGTTTTCTTCCTGTTACTTTGCATTATATGTCTAAATTGATTTAATAGTCTTGATCATTTGATCTACTTATTTTGGTCTGAGAGCCTTTCTATTCAATGGCCTCTGGGAAAGTCGACCAGGCATAGAGGTATCAAAATACCAAGAAAATTTATCACTGGTCACTCTTTTATTTTCTCCTACTTCTTACAACTAGGGTGAAAACATTATGGAAACTGGGCATGTTTGAAGAGGAAATGGAAAGGCAACATATTTAGATACTGCAATATATTTAGGCCAAAGCTTATTACTTATTTCAAAATTAAGCACGTGATGTTTGTATATGTGATGTTGCATAATGTTATAACATTAGATACTGCAACACGTTTAGGCCAAATTTTATTACTTATTTCAAAATTAAGTAGATGATATGTTTGTATACATGATATTGCATCATATAACATAATACATATGCTGTATGTGTATATATTATATATGTGTGTATATATAATGTGTGTGTATATGTAACATGCATACATTTTTGTGTGTGTGTGTGTGTGTGTATGTAGACAGAGAGAGAAAGGAAGACTTTGGCATCAATACATCAATATCTGGTAAAGTATGCTAATGAAGGACTTTGTCTTATCCAGGTGACACTATGGTAAGAAAAATCATTGAAAGGAGTACTGAATATATCTGCCTTTGTAAAACCAGCACATACAAATTCCTGGGACTACATCAAGATGACCGTTCTGTGTTGTCAAGCATGGAAAGCATAATGGTTAATATTGAGAAGTGTCTCCTGTCATAAAACTATTCATCAGATGACCATGATCTGTATGATTGGTGCAAACACTGCCAGATGTCCAGCGATGAATTGGGATTCACTTTGCTGGAGTTTACATTTTTTCAGCAAGATACTCTTTGTGCTTAAGTGAACTATGTGATCTCAAGTCAAGCTCTGCAGATGGCCGCATTCAATTAATAAGTTTCCAGACATTGAGCTGAAAGAATCAACTCAGATTTTAAAGTAATTTATCTCACTACGTGGGTTACTTTATGCATGGAGGACATCCAGTCCCTGCTTTTCAAGTCACTGCAATTACAGCATCCTTGCTAAGTCCTCTCTAAAACAAGAGCTGCTCCTCACCCACGGAAAGAGACGTCTAGTAGATATATTTGTCACTTCTCTGAATGATCGTTACAACTGAATGGAAAGAAAATATGTTGCTAGGATTAGAATATCCCAGGAATCCCCCCCACCACACACACAGCAGCTCAGCCACAGAGATACTGAAATCTCACCACTTTCTTCATTTTTCAGCTTTGTTGTGTTAATTGCAATTTACAGATTTTTCATTGCACCACAAATGTTCAACAAGCCATAAATACCCAATTCAAAGAGCTGGGTCTCATCAGAATCTGTTCTGAATGAATCCAGTCCAACAGGGTTTCTAATTTTCTCTTTAAAATATTTATCCAACAAGAAAACTCCAAGGCTCAGTAAGAGGTTAATGTACATGGGACAATATTATAGAGTTATATAAGTAACAGCATATGGAAGTGCCATTTTATCTTGATTATCATGATATTATATAGCTCAGCACATAATCCTGCAAGCCTACTTACATAGTATTTGCTTATTTCATTCTGATTAAGTGTGGATGTACATAATTGTATATGTATACATTTATCTATTCAATGATAGATTTAAAAGTGAAATTGCTTTCATCTTTAATGAAACCATTTAGTAAACAGGATCCCTGCCCACCCATCCTTTATATTTATAATAAATAGAAATAGATAACTTGTTTGCATCATTTATGAAACCTGGTCTCACTGAATAGTTCTGAAATATTGCCTTAGTTTATTTAAGCTACTAAATAAATATTTAAAGTAATAAAGGTTACCTAGATGTTGAAGATTCTGAAGGGAATAAAGTATTTAGAAAACACCTACTATTAAACCTTAATAAATATTTGAAGAACATGTCTATGACAAATCACATCCTTTAGGGTGTAATCAACTAGCTTTTTCAAATTCCTCCTTATCTAGGGCACATTACTCTCTTTTAAAAAAAAAAATAGCTATGTTTTCGCTGTTTCTGTTCCTTTGTTCACTGTAAAAATAATAAGCATAAAGAACAAAAAATCATCTATAATAGCTCCATCGAAGGCAACCACTGTTTACATTTGATGATCGCCTTTCATATCGAGTTAGGAGGTGAATGTAATTACAGATATACGTGCAGCAATAATGAGGACTTGCTAGAGCCCCATTAGCCTGAGAAGCTTAGCAGGTCTCTCTGAGGACAGTTCTTGTAAGATAAGATAAATCTGTACCATCCCTAGTGATCAAGTAAATACAATAGATATAATTCATTTTAGACAGCAATCTAAAGTCAGCAGGGACTTAGCAGCTGTGTGAGAAATGCTGCTTTGCAAAAGAATAAACAGCCGATAACAATGTGCTCAGAGAAACATTTTTTTAATCGAATGAATATCAGACAAAAAAAAACACACACACAGGATTAGGTCACTAGAAATTAATTTCCTTTCAAGGGAAATTTTACTACAAGATTGATTGAAATGCAGAGCTGTTCATAATGATGGTGATGGGGGAGAACTTATTGAAGCCTGTAGTGAATTTATTGTCTCAACTATCTGCTGGGTTAATGATCAATACATATTTAAGCAGATGGGCTAAGTGTCAAATAGGATATTTTAGAATGGGTTTCAACCTATGAGAGAATTTATATCTATGTATGTAAAACATTTTTTAAATGATTAAAGCAACATCCAGACTGCAAATTCAATTTAAAATACAAGACAAATTTTATTAAAACAAATTTAACGCAAGAAAATTTCTGACTTTTAGATCATCATAGTGAATTTACAGTAGTTCACAGAAAGGCAGAGACTGTGGACTCCTGCTTCAGTCTTTGTTTTAATGGCATCTGACCCACAAGAAGAAAGCTACAGAAGTAAAACCAATTGTATTCATATTTTCATGTTAAAAAAAAAAGCCTAAAAACTATTCAAAGTGATTTGTTTATAATTTTATGTTATATTATGGCTAAAGGAAGCAGGCAACTGACAACAGAAAGACTTAGACATGTGGAAGAAAAACAACCAAACAAGGGTAAGACAGAGTCAGAGAAAAACCTAATAGAAGAGGAAAAAAATATAGAAAAGGAAAGATGGATTTACATGCAGAAAAAGACAAGGACACACCTCATGGTGTGTTTCCCTCACAAAGAAACAAAATAAATGTTTCATATGCCGAAAAACCGGTAAATCATTAACAACATTGAAATCCACAACATGTGACCTTCTATGAGTTTTTTCTCAAGTTAAAGTCACATTGTGCTTTGTGACTGGATGTATAATTGGCTTGTCACTTCCTGTCACTTGCCTCCAGGGCCAGATGAAATTAAGTCAAGGACTCAGGATTCCCTCCTGCTGCTGAATGTCCAAGTGTAATTGGCAGCAAAGACCGACTGTCCCCTGCATTCGCATTCTACTGCAGTAACTGGTTACTCAACGCAATCCCACTGTCCTAAAATGCTCTAGAATGTCTTACAAGGATTTCAGCTGTTGGCTCACGTCAGAATATTCTAGGTCACAGGTGTATACCTTATGAGAAGAATCTTAGAACTGCAATTGTACCCTAAAGTTAGGGGAAAGGTTTCAAATGTATCATGTGTTTTCATGTGATAGTATAAAAGTTACAGGTACGCTGCTAAAGGTCATTTTTCCCCAGTATATTTCATTAAAGTATCACAATTAAGAAACTCTGGGAAAATTATGATGACACTCTGGTTTGACTTTATGGTCCATTATTTTTTATAAACTTGCCCTTTTTATAATAGAATCTTTCTCTATTTATATATGATAGCATACCCTGCCCTAGTATATACTTCAGGCCGTTGCTAAATCTTTAAAGAGCGTTTTTCTCATTTTCATGTTTTATATGATAAGAGACACAATTAAAGAGTGGGGAGAGATGGATGAAGTAGAGACACGACGAGGAAGTAAGGACTACCTGGAATGTTCCCCAGGCAGTCAATCCACAGATTCCTCCTCAGAACCCGTTTCTGATGAAGGGGGAGAACAAAGCTGGGGTTAGATTAATGATGTGAATGCAAATCTCGGCGCCCTCACTTAAGAGTCTCGTGTCCTTTAGCCTGTTACTTCAATTGTCTGAGCCTCGGCTTCCTTAATTAAAAATGGAATCCATGATACTCCACTGATCCAATGCCTCATAGGATTATTATGAGCATGAAAGGAGACAATACATGTACAAAGCTTTGAGCAGTATCTGGCATATAACAAGCACCCAATAAATGGATAGTAATTTGTTTCTAAAATTATGGCTCTGATATGCTAAATACTGTATAATTGTGGCAAGTTATTTCAATACTGTAATCCTTCAATTTTCTTTTACAAAATAAAAATAAACATATTTCCTAGAAGTGAGACTCATTTTAAGGATTAGAAATAATATTTGAAAATATTCTAATATGATGGGACACAACAAATTGGTTAATAATCCATAATAGCTTTTATAAAAATTTAGAATGTGAACCACATCTTGAGACTCATTTTTTTCTACTAATTGAGATTTCCCAAAAGCATTTATAAAGAACAGGATGAACAATTGGGATCATTCTCGGAACAACTTTCCCTTCATCTTTAACATCTGATAAGGAAATGGAAGAAAATGGACTAAAACATTTTTGCAAGTAAGGGCACACAAAGTAATACTACCGATAACATTAATGAACGGCAGCAATTGACTGGCAGATACGGCAATTTCTTCAGAGTTTAGAAATAAATACAGGTTTTCATCCCAAAAAACTGTTTCATTAACCCTTATATAATCCGCCAGTCCCTGATTAAATCACCAGCTGTGGAAAGTTTTGCTGGCTGAGCCTAAAGTATAATGGGTTAGCATCACCACCTAGAGAATTCCATCAATATAGATCCTCCCAATACCTCAAACTCAAAATTCACTTTTGTTTTTTATAATAACGATAATCTCCAACCTTAGCCAAAGTTATCTAAGACATTCTTTTGATTACTTCTGCTGTTTGAAGCTACCTAAAATTCAGAGGTAGTTTAGTTCTCCTGGAAAGTGTAGATGAGGGGCAAAAGGTCAACTCTTAATTGTCAACTCTTTTGCATGCCTAAAACTTTTAAATGTCAAAAAAATATTTAATATTATTTATGCATAGCAAATTATTCATAGAATATAGAAATGTAACTAGTTCATTATTAAATAAGAGCTCTATGTTTTAAGGAAAGATACAGTTCATAAGTATCTACAACCGGCCTTTCACTTCTGAAATAGACTTCAAGTATCATGGTTTCAAAAGTAAGTAATATGAACCTTCTTATCCAGTGATCCTTCTAATCACTCTCAAGTCATTGTCCAAATATGTTTCTCCAAAATACAGGGTTTACTAACAGCCTTTTGAGAGTTGCCTATTGTGATCAAGAAGACATGTTAATGGCCTAGGTGAATTCCCAATTGGCTCACTGTAAATGTTCATCTGATGGCTTTGTTCTCATTGACTTCGTACTAGTCGATTAAATCTTTAATGACCTGACTTACATTTTTCTCTTGCCCTTTGAAATCACTTGCTGATTTCCTTTTTCTCTGTGTTCTTTGATTCTGGCAATCTTTTGGTTGCATTATTCCTTTTGCCTAAATAGTCTTTGGCCTTTAGCAGACCTTGTGAGTTTCTTGTATTTTTCCTTCCTAGGAATGAGGTAGTGTGGGTGTCGCTCCTTAAATAAAATCACTGACATGTTTCCTCAAAGGGGCATAAAACAATTTCAAATTGTACGTCAAATTATCTATCTATCTATCTATCTATCTATCTATCTATCTATCTATCTATGTATCCTATCTTGCAAGTTAAATTTGCATTATGTTAAGGACTAAATTAAAAAAAAAAACTTACCAAAATGTAAAATTAACAGAACTTTTACATTTTACTTTCTGGATGTTTCCAAATCCTAAACTTATATATTGGTTGAGATGTTATTTTAATATCGTGTGTGTGTGTGTGTGTGTGTGTGTCAGTATATGATAATTACCTGAAATCTGATTTTTAAAACATGTTTTACAATTGAAAACATAAATAAATTGTAGAAGGTCTATAATTATGATCATAATCAATACATAACATACTTAATGGCGATCAACTGGATTGCATGTCATTTTATACATACACATATATAAAATATTTATTTTGTTTTCCTTAACAGCATAAATGTATATATATGTGCATATTATAAACATATATGATACAATATATAAAATCTATAATATGTAATATAGTATAATATATAATATAGATTAGTGTCAGAGGTGTTCGAACCAGAGCGTTCTCTTTTTGAGTGAGGGCTGGGAAAATGAGGCTAGGAGTTGCTGGGCTGCATTTCCAGAAAGGCATTCCTAGCTTGTAGATGTTTACTGTTAAGGGAACAAATTAATAATGTTTACTAAATAGACCCAGACTTGGGAGTGTCCAGATATCCTGATATCTGGAGAACAAAAGCATTTTTTTTTTTTTTTTTTTTTTGAGACAGAGTCTCACTCTGCTCTGTCTCCAGGCTGGAGTACAGTGGCGTGATCTCGGCTCACTGCAACCGCCTTCCAGGTTCAAGTGATTCTCCTGCCTCAGCCTCCAAAGTAGCTGGGACTACAGGCACGTGCCACCACTCCCAGCTAATTTTGTATTTTAGTAGAGACAGGATTTCACCACGTTGGCCAGGATGGTCTCAATCTCCTGACCTCGTGATCCTCCCACCTCAGCCTCCCAAAGTGCTGGGATTATAGGCATGAGAACAAAGACATTTCTAATTTTGCTTTAAAAATAATAATACTGATTCTTGCAAAATATAGTAATTAAGAAAATTAATCCTTTATCACAAATCCTTGAAGCAGAGCACATTTCCCCATATATACAAGTACTGTATCTAGGGTGGATGCGTTCCTCCTCTTACTTTCAGGAATTCCTACTCTGTCTATGGAGTAGCTACACTTTTGCTACTTTACTTTCTTAATAAACTTGTTTTTACTTTGCACTGCGGACTTGCCCTGAATTCCTTCTTGCACGAGATCCAAGAACCTTCTCTTGGGGTCTGGATAGGTACCCCTTTCCTATACCAGTAGTAGTGAAAATTTTTTAAAATATTGAGGTAAGTGGACCATTTGTCTGATCTGTTATGTATTATTACAGAGTTTCCATATTTAATGTGAAGAAACAAAATCCTGTCCTGGCACAAGCAATACAGTATGTCTCTATTTTTTTGAGATAAGTTAAATGTAAAACATAAATTCAGGGAGGTGTTTCAGGAGTTATATAAATGCTATGTGAAAAAAAAAAAAAGTCCCTAATTAACAATGTATGCAATATATCAGTAAAAGCTAAATTAGCCATTTTGAGATTTGCAGTGTCATTTACTGCAGGCTTTTCTAAAATGTGTTCAATGAGAAAAGAAATTCTGGGGTGAAATATTTATGGAAAACACTGTGAACTATATCCTTTCTTGGGTCATGGCCTTGACTATTAGCCTGTTAGAAGCCTATTAAAAGCTCTGAGAAGCTTAGGTTCCTATGTGAGAAAAACACTTACTAAAATTCTCTGAAAGCAGTTTTCCATGGAACAATTCTTTTTAGTGCCACATTTTAAAATTCTGTATAAAATCTCTACCATATGTGATGGTTTCCCATCAAAAAATAATGTTTAAATTGTATGCAATACAAAATGTCAGGATAGATTTTTATTATCTATCACATTTAAAAAGAGGGTTTTTTTACATTTCATATTTGTTTAATATGAAGATTAAATGAGTACAGCGTACCTGGGTATGCACAAGCAAGGTAACATGAATAATTTACAGCTCCTTTAAGAAGCTCAATGTCATTAAGAAGATGAGACAAAGTACTAGTGAGGTAAGCAGTATATTGGCCATGTGTTTGCAGCAGCTATTTGACTATACTGTGGTTTTCATTCACAGAGTTTGACATATTTTACCTTGACCATATTCCAGTTTGATGGATTACTTTCAATTTTCTCATCAGAAACATGAACTGAAGCAAAGACAGCACTAGCAAACGTGAAACTATCTTGATATACATGATAAATCATACTTCAGAGTTATAAATCATACTCAGAATAAACAAACTCAAAAATCGTGCCCAAAAGACTAATGTCTTCGTTTAAAGCTAATATATGGCTAGACCTCAATTTATTATAGGACAATCTTGGAATTACTTTGCCATGGGTTAAATAAGCTAAAATTCTGATAAAATAATTTCAAGGATTTTCTTATTATTGTCCTAATTATATTCCTGTATTTTGAATAATTTTTCTAAAACCAATATTATTCTACGAAGATCTCTTATTTTTAACAAGACTACGAGTGTTTAGGCTTTGATTTCCTCATTATTTAAAAATGATGAGTGTCACTCTTTTATATAAGTGTACAATCAACTATATTGTAAAGATCATGTTGTGTTTTTGATCCTGCTAAAGATAGATTTCCCCTTAAATTATCAACTTCAAGTATTTTAAACTATTAGTTAAATTAAGTCAGCCTGTTGTGCTTCTATTCATCAAACATTAAGTGTCTACTGTGCTCCAGAAACTAAGCTAGAAATTTTACTTTTTCATGAAGATGAGAAGAACAGTTACTTCAATCATTTCTCTCAATATTTCCAATGGATTTAAGAAGGCTGATATATGGCAGCAGTAACCCTGTGTCAATTTAAATATGTATATTTGTATTTATGTGCATAGGTGTGCTACAGAGCTCCATTTCTGCATATCATGCTATACATTTTTCTCAATGGTTTAGAATGGTTTAGTGTCTGCTCTAACAGATTCAAGGAATTTATAAATCAACTAGGGAAATGAAGCCACAGGCAACACCACTGGATTCCAAAATCAACTTGAATATGATTTTGTTACGGCATTGCTTTCCAATTTAGGACAAAATCCTAAGAAACTACATTCAGCAATTTTACAGTTAGATAGTATATGTTCCTTTATCTTTTCCTGGCTATATTAACTATGTTGGCCAAATTAAAACCTCTCTGAGACTAAATTGTTCATTAGTGAAATGGAGGTCAATATATTTCTTACCTAACGCCAGCATGTAACTTTGGTTACTACATTCTCTGTAGTTCCATAATTCCTCCAGCAGCCATTTATCGAATTCCTATAATATGCAAGACTTCAGTGCTAGGTAGTGGGGATGGAGAACTGGAGAAAATAGCCCTTTTTTGTTCTTATGGAGTCTCTGGGAATGGATCACTATTAAATTAGCCATGCTACGAAGGAGCTGAAACCCTTCTTTAAAAAGCAGCCTTAAATCTCAGCTCTTGTGGTTCTTCCTTCCTCTCTGCCGAGTCAGGAGGGCTCTTTCTTCCCTGATATCTCTATATTATGCACATGTGTCTTAGAGACCACATCATGCCACAGTTATAGATGTAAGTGCCTGTGCTTCCCAATGAACTGTGAATTTCACTGAGCTCAGAAACACAAAGCTAGACTCTGAGCTAAACAACATTTTAGATGCTTTCACATTTTATTTCATTTATTCTTTACAACAATATGGAAAAGTATTATGTTCCCCACTCAAAGATAAGGCAACTGAGGTGTGGATAAGCTGAATAATATCTCTGAGGTTAGTTAGGAAATGACCAAGCTAGGCTGTCAGAGCAGGTTAACTTTTATGCACCTGGCCTAACAGCCAAATGGTGATATTGTCATCCTAAAGTGTCCTAAAATCACCCTAAAGTGAAAGTTGACCTTGTTTTTCTCTCATGTCAACTGTACAACTTGCTGGCTTCAGCAGCAAGAGGGAAAGAGGACGTGGCATGGCCATCAGCTGTAGCTTTTGAAAGCAGTCAGGAGAGAACAAAACAAATGTACAAACTGAGCTAAATCTGGAACATTTTAAAAATCATTACTATCATTAGACACATTGATTTGGCAGAGGCAGAGGCAATAGAGGGCAGTGATGAATTGTCTCAGCTATGCAGTCAGATAGGCTAGGTTCTAGTCCTGCTCCATCTCTCATCAGCTGGGTAAGTTTCCTTGGGTAAATTTTTTTAATGTCTAGGTACCTTGGTTTCCTCATCTGTGAAAAGCGATTAGTTGTTGAACCTATCTCAAAGCGTGATAATGAGAAGTAAAGGAAAAAATATACACAAATTGTTTCTAGCATATGGGAAGCTCTCAATAATAATATCATACTTAACGCATAAAGAACAGGTCACAGATTTATACCAGCATGACAACGCGATGAACACTATCACTAAACAAGAGGATAGTCTGACTGATGAACTCTTAAACTGCATCATATCCATACTTATTAATTCATCTATTACATTAATTTCACAAGCTTGTATTGAATACATACCTGCTGTGTGCTAGGAATCATGACAGATCTTATGAGCACAAAGTTGAGTAGGAAACAATTTCCTTAAGAACATGACAGATTTTAGGATGTACAAAAATGTAAATACATACTTAAAATACACATGACATGTGCTTTGATGCAAATGCTGCAATATAAATTAATACCAGTTTTAGTGGTGGCTTAATAAAAATACTGAACATTGGCCGGACATGTTGGCTCATGTTGCAATCCCAAAACTTTGGGAGGCCCAGGGAGGAGGATCGCTTGAGGCCAGGAATTGAAGACCAGCCTGGGCAATGTAAGAGGACCCTATCTGTACAAAAAAAAAATCTAAAAAATTAGCCAGGCATGGTGGATCATGCCTGTAGTCCCAGCTGCTTGGAGACTGAGGCGAGAAGATCACTTGTGCCCAGGAGGTTGGAGCTTCAGTTACCTGTGATCATGTCCCTGCCCTCCAGCCTGGTGATGGAGCAAGAACCTGTCTCAAACAAACAAATGAACAAAAAACTGCTAACATGTACTGATATTTCTATATCTGGCAATTTCCCCAAAACTTCACATAAAGTATCTTGCATGGCTGTCACAGCATCCTTATGAGGAAGATTTTATTATTGTACCCATTTTATAGGTAAGAAAATCATGTTTAGAAAAAGTTTAAGATTTGCCCCAGACAGACAACCAGGAGGTGGTACAGTCAGAAGTTTGCCTCTTGAGCTTTATCAGCCGATAGCTAAGAAGTATAAAGGGAGATACACCTGCTGATATAATCTGGATATTTGTCCCCACCCAAATCTCACGTTGAATTGTAATCTGCAATGCTGGAGGGCCAGCCTGGTGGGAGGTGTTTGGATCATGGGGGCAGATCTCTCATGCCTTGCTGCTCTCTTTATGATAGTGAGTGAGTTCTCACAAGATCTGCTCGTTTAGAAGTGTGTGACACCTTGCCCGCAACTCTCTCTCTTGCTCCTGCATTCGTCAGGTAAAGTGTCTGCTCCAGCTTCTGCCATAATTGTAAGCTTCCTGAGGCCTCCCCACAAGCTGATGCTGGAGCTATGCTTCTCTACAGCCTGCAGAACAGTGAGCCAATTAAACCCTTTTTCTTTACCCAGCCTCAGGTATTTCTTTGTAGCAATGCAAGAACGGCCTAATACATGCATCAATGCCTTTAAGAACAGAAATTTAATTTTATGTAAATTATAGGAAAGGGAGACAGTGGCAGTTATTGAAACTTGAGGGAAAAAAACTTTAAAAGGCTCCTTTATGTATGTTTATGGAATATATATGTTTAACAAAAGGTAAACATATTTTTACATCGTATTCCCAGAAATGTTCTTCCTTTGACTTTGTGACATTGTTCTTTCTGCCTTGTTCAAATTCTCTGCTGATTCATTTGCTGATGAATTAAAAACATAATTTAATAAGAGAGATTCAAATTGCACATTTTACTTTTTAAATAATTGCTTCAAATCCTGAGATGAGGGAGACCTGGGTAAATGAAATAACGTGTGAAAACACCTAGGAATTCTGGGGTGACTATTTAACAGGAGTGAACAGAGAGACTTGCAAAACTCCCCTGCAAACTGAGGCTGCATGAATGGAATCACAGGACTCAGAACAAAGGAAACGTCTGTCTTCCTCTATCCCTTGGTGTAAAGGAATGTATTTGGTGCATCATGCTTAAATCCGGTCAGCATGTTTTAAGAAGGAACTTAATTAGAGTGTGCCCAGAGGAGGAAAACCAGAAGAGTGGAACATCTAATGTGATACTGTGTGAGGAGTGGTTAAAGAAACTGGGAATACTGAAGTTGAACTGAATTCTTAAAGGGGGTATGATCACTGCATTCACATTTTAAAGACCTGTATGTTGAACCGGAATTGGAACAGACATGACTCTTGATGGCAGAACTAAAGGCAATGGCTGGCAGTTTGTTGAAGGCAGATTGCAGGCTAGGATTAAAACAGGAGTGGTTTTTTCTCTGTTTGTTTGTTTGTTTTTGTGTTTGTTTTGTTTTGTCTTGTTTGAGTAAACTGCCTATGTTTAGAAGGGCCTAAGCACAAGTTTTCAGTGTGGACAGGAGATGGAGGCCATAAACCTTAGGGTCTCTCCCTATTCAAAGGCCCCATGACTCAGTTTCCATGCTGAACCCTCTTTCTTCTCTCCCCTCTCATTCAACAGGTCAGTAAGGGCTCCCTCAATCACCTGCTGTTAATCTATGATTCTCTGAAAACAGCCTGTGGCTCTCAACATCAGTTCTCACTATCCAACTATCACCTCCAAAACCTGTATGTATTAGCCATAAAGTCTCCGATTTTTGCCAGGATCAATTATTTTTATTAAAAAAGTATTACTATTTAACTGTTCTTAACCTTACCTTCTTTAAAGTCAATAGTCAAGTTCTGCTGCTTCTTTCTTTTATAGGTCAAGATTTATAAGAAGCTAATTATTTCATATTTGGAATATTTTGGCTGAATTACTGTACAGAGATGAAATATTTTTGCAGCTTTATGCTTGTCTCATGCATAAATTTCACTGACTTTTCATTTTTCTGCTATGTATTATGATGATCTAGATAAGGGATGGATGTGTTTGCACTTGCATTCTTATGAAATTAATTCTAATATCCTAGTTTGTGGTTTCCTCTCAGGCCATTTTAATCCTGCTAAAGTTTGCTTAGAACCAGAAAAGGCTACCTCTGATATCACCTTCATGACTGCATGTGGAAAGGCATCATCACATCTTTAAGTCATTTTCTTTCCATATTTCCTTGAAGGAGTATCCAGTTCAGATCCTATACATTTTCATCTCTGAATCACATTTATGATGATATTGCTTCCAAATTGGATCCAGTGGCTTTCAAACATTCCCGTATTTCCATGTGCCTTACAATGCTTACAATGAGTAGGGTGAAGGAGACTCACCTCCTATTCCTCCACTTGAAATGTTCTCCACTGTTCACACTCCCTTGGAGCCAAACCATTCTAGCTGACAAAGGTGCATTGATTCCTAGTTTGCCAAGCCCTCATTCTGTGCTCTGTCTTTTAAACTAAGTTTGACAGTGATTTTCATACATTAAGCTGAGATCTCTACACAGTTGGATGAGTTAATTAATCCTTTGAAGCTTCCCATTGAATCCCTTCTTTTACCCCTCTTATCTCCACCTTCTTCTAAAACCTCAGGAAACATATTTTTACTTATTGAACCAGATACAAACAACTCAATATTCCCTTTTCATTTCATGCTTGGAACCCTGAACTTGGACAGTCTCTGCTGTAAATGTTCAAGTACGCTAAAGTACGCTTCCTCGTCTTAAGCCATTTGGAAAACAAAATTGCATTTTTAAAAGTTAGTATGGAATGTTTATCTTCATACAAATGTACTCTTATTACTTTGTTCTCTATCTCCAAGACCTACTTGACATACTTTTTTTTTTTTTTCTGAATGTGCTTTACAATTGCTATTGCGGTTTTGTTGTGGTGGTTGTTGTGGTTGTTCTTGTTGTTGCAGCAACATTGGTTTGTGGCCCGTGGCAATCTTCTACACAATTTACTGTCCTTAAATTTAAAAACTGGCAGTTAGCCAATCTCAATCTTCCCTTACACTTACATGTGTGATCCTTTCACTATGTGTAGTTTGCCGTCCCTTCTTAATTTCCGTATTTCACCTTCCACCCAACTAAACACTTTACCTTTCACTCGGGTTCGCCACTTTTTCACAGTTTTTGCTTGCGTTCAACACTGACATCGGGCACAATTTTTCCGTGCCTTAGAAAAAAAAAGTCCTGTCTTTGCTCAATTTAACTTTCTGATGTTTAATATAGGAATGATTAAAATTATGGTTATTTCTCACAGGTGTTGAAAGTATCCAAAGAGATAACGTATTTGAAAAGAGTTTTAACTCTTTTTTTTTTCTTTTTTTTAAGACGCAGTCTCACCATCACCCAGGCTGGAGTGCAATGGCATGATCTCGGCTTACTGCAGCCTCCTCCTCCCAGGTTCAAGCAATTCTCCTGCCTCAGCCTCCTGACTAACGGGGATTACAGGCGCCCGCCAACACTGGCAGTGGCTCACGCCTGTAATCCCAACACTTTGGGAGGCCGAGGCAGGTGGATCATCTGAGGTCAGGAGTTTGAGACCAGCCTGACTAACATGGTGAAACCCTGTCCTTACTAAAAATACAAGAGTTTTAATTTCTGTAAAGTGCTAGGCAATGATGATTATTACTCTGTAACCATTTTACATGGGCCCCCAACTGACTTCATACTCTTTTGTAGTGCCTTTACTGATAAAACCTGAGCTCTTGAAAATGGAGACCAAGTTTTTATTCATCTTTATATTCTTAGCATTTAATATATTGCTGATAACATTTTAGATGCTTTTTTATTGAATTAGATAATTAATATATGCTAAGTGTTTTAACAGTTGCACAAACTAGAACATAGGAGAAATGTCAAATGCTTATCAAATTTATAGTGGATTTGCATCACTTTTACTGGTGATAACACTAAAATTTCTTCTTGTGCCAGGAGAAAACTAATCAGTATTGTCTATGCTAATATTATTATCTGATTATTATATGAAAAATGTCATTTTGTTTCTGTTTCTTGAAACCAGAGATGCCTCTGCAAAAAAAAAGAATGTTCATTTTTAATTTAATAAATCTTTAACATACTAATCATTTAAAGACAACACAGGGTGCTCCATGAGAGAGTATTTTCTTGTAACAGAGGCTGTATTACATAAACCTTAAGAGATTTAAAAATTAACATTCAATTGAAGAAACAGCCTGAGTATAATTTATCTATTTTTTAAATCTGATCTACGTTTTAGATGTATACAAAATGTTACTTCAGTTTGCTCCCGCCCCTACGTAGAAACTCTGTCTCCTTTCTGACTCCAGAGGCTATTTCAATCTATCCACATCTATTCTTCCCTTACTAATAGCATTACATATTTGAATTGTGTTTTGAGAGCATGATATTTGGTCTAATCACTTAAAAACTTATCAGCAGCTCTCACTAATTGGCAGAATCAAAGATGTGCCAGCTTACTAGATCATATTAGAAGCAAACCCCATCTTCAGGATCTCTTCTTTGCAGCACTTTATTTGGTGCATAATCTCATTTTGAGTTAGATGTTACTGCTATATGCCTCTAAAAGCTCTATTCTTTGACTGTAATTGTTTATTTAATTGTATGTTGCTGCTGCCTGCACTGACTGTAATCACTATGTGGACAACTAATACAAATTTTATTAATTATCAAACCCACACTGCCTAGCTCAGTAAAGTCTGTTGAATGAATAAATGAACCAAACACTGTTCTGTTAATTGTTTTGTTTTATTTTTTGCATTAGTGCTTGGTTGGTGATAAAAAGTGTAAGGAAAGGCTAAGTTACACTTCCAAGGAATGGTTTTATAAGAAAATCTTATAAAAAACCATTTACTGTGAGAGATTCCTCACTTCCTCTTCTACCCAGTACACTTTCAGAGCTGAGCTCCCGGGAGGCAGTAGGATTACTATGTGCTGATTCCACACAACCGCTCCCCTCAGTGAGTGACTGAGAGAAGACGTCTCCTTCCAACAGCCATAAAGAGGTGCCAGCTGTACATAGTATTTTAGATGCCAAGCTGCATGGGATTTCAGGAAAACTGGTACACAATAGGATCTTCATACACTTGTTTATTTTAGAAAATGAGATTTCCACAAAGACATGCAAAGAGTAGAGGAATAACTACTCCCCGGCTGACTTTTAGTGATGGGTCTCAAGTAGAAACTGTGTTTTTAAACAACCGCAACAGGAGGTGAAAGCATGGAAACTGCATGCTGCAGGTAACTAATGAAACAAGCAATTATCCCGTGCTATCATACAAAGGCATCCACAAATACCAGCATAGCTGTTCCTAGTTGTCAGTTCATGAAAATTTTTCCTAGTAAATTATTCACTCATTTTCTTCTTTATATGGAATAGAAAGCTCCTCGGATTATCTTAAAGTGTCACAGATGAAGCATGATAAGGTCTGTTCTGATCAATATTTAAAGTCAAATTAAAAAGAGGTTGCTCCATAAGAAAAAAACAAATTCCCTCAAAAAGTGGGCTAAGGATACGACCAGACAATTGTCAAAAGAAGATATACAAATGGCCAACAAACATATGAAAACATGCTCAACATCACTAATGATCAGGGAAATGCAAATTTAAACCACAATGCGATACCACCTTACTCCTGCAAGAACGGCCATAATCAAAAAATCAAAAAACAGTAGATGTTGGCGTGGATGTGGTAATCAGGGAGTGCTTCTACACTGCTCGTGGGAATGTAAAGTAGCACAGCCAGTATGGAAAATTGTGTGGAGATTCCTTAAAGAACTAAAAGTAGATCTACCATTTTATCCAGCAATCCCACTACTGGTTATCTACCCAGAAGAAAAGATATCATAATATGGAAAAGATACTTGTACATGTATGTTTACAGCAGTGCAATTTGCAATTGCAAAATCGTGGAACCAACCCACATGCCCCATCAATCAATGAGTGGATAAAGAAACTGTGGGGAGTGTGTGTGTGTGTGTGTGTGTGTGTGTGTGTGTGTGTGTGTGTGATGGAATACTACTCAGCCATAAAAAGGAATGAATTAACAGCATTTGCAGCAACCTGGGTGAGATTGGAGACTATAATTGTAAGTGAAGTAACTCAGGTATGGAAAACCAAACATCATATGTTTTCACTAGGTGGGAGCTAAGCCATGAGGATGCAAAGTCATAAGAATGATACAATGGACTTTGGGGACTTGGGGGGAAGGGTGAGAGAGGCGTAACAGATAAAAGATTACAAATAGCATTCAGTGTGTACTACCCGGGTGACGGGTGCACCAAAATTTCACAAACCACTCATGTAACTAAATACCACTTGTACCCCAATAACTTGTGGGATAAAAAAGAGATTGCTCCAGTAAGATGCAAAGAAATACCTATAATAATTGTTCCCCCTTACAGACTTTTTGAAGGCTGTACTTTGATACAGTGGTTCTCAAACCTACCGAAACAAAGAATACTTTTCTGTCATCCTGGTGAACGTGTTATCAATCAGGATCTGACAGGCCACAGAGGACACTCAAATTGGGACAATGTGAGGAGGTTTTATTTACAGAGAGAGAACCGTGGGCAAGAGGTAGGGGTACCATGAGGTTTGGTGTAAAAGTCAGGCAGAGTGTTCCCACAGCCAAGACTCAAAAGACAAGAGTATGGAGAGGGCTCAGAAAGAGAGAAATTCACAGAGTCCCAGAGATAGTCTCTTTTGGAAAAGCAAAGGTTTTGTTGAGGACTTAGCCAGTACAAGGAATCCTCATAGGAAGGAACTTAAGAGAATAAATGGGCCGGGCATGGTGGCTCACGCCTGTAATCCCAGCACTTTGGGAGGCCAAGGCGGGTGGATCACCTGAGGTCAAGAGTTCGAGACCAGTCTGAACAACATGGTGAAACCCCATCTCTACTAAAAATACAAAATTAGCTGAGCGTGGTGGTGCACGCCTATAATCCCAGCTACTCAGGAGGCTGAGACAGGAGAATCATTTGAATCCAGGAGGCAGAGGTTGCAGTAAGCCGAAAACGTGCCATTGCACTTCAGCCTGGGCAACAAGAGCCAAACTCCTTCTGAAAAAAAAAAAAAGAAAAAAGCCGGGCACGGTGGTGGCTCACTCCACTCCTGTAATCCCAACACTTTGGGAGGCTGAGGCAGGCGGATCACCTGAGGTCAGGAGTTTGAGACCAGCCTGCACAACATGGCGAAATCCCGTCTCTACTAAAAATACAAAAAAGTAGCCAGGCATGGTGGTGGTGGATGCCTGTAATCCCTGCTACTTGGGAGGCTGAGGCAGGAGAACCACTTGAACCAGGGAGGCGGAGGTTGCAGTGAGCCAAGATCACGCCACTGCACTCCAGCCTGGGCGACAAGAGAGAAACTCCATCTCAAAAAAAAAAAAAGAGAGAGAGAGAAAGAGAGAATATATGCCTGACCTCAGGCTCTTTTCTCCCTCTCATCTCTTTCCAAGGCAACCACTTGTCTCACCAAAATGAAAAGGAAACTCACTGAAATCTAACTCACTAAAACTTAGAGTAGATGCTACAGGTCCACTCCCAGGAGCTGAGAACGGAGCAAAGAATGTTGGAAAGTAAATCTAGTGGGGACAATGGACGCCTGATGCATGTTCATTTCTGAGGTAAGGGCGCTGAAGTTCAGAGAGATTCATACCCTGAGTGGTAGACATACCTAAGAATGTTTATATAATCATTTCACGCTATTATTTCATTTGGTCTCCTATGCTTACTCCTGACCCACAAAGAAAATATTAGATTTATTATGTACATCTAATATTACTCTTTTAGGATAACATGAAACTACCACCACTATTCATTATTGAAGATGTAAGAAAATATCTTTAACCAGTTCTTTGTACACTCATAACAGAATATATTCTTATGTTGATGAGAAATCCATATATATGCATAAACATCAATTTTTTTCAATAATCTAAAACTCTGGCCTTAAATTTTTCCAATAATATACGCTTAAAGCTGAAAATATTATCATCACAGTTATATGATAAGAGTATCTATGTAATTGGTTTATTTAAAGATATAAACTTTATTAGAAGCTCTAAGTTAATGCAAAGTCAGACACATGGGTTGAGTCCCAAATATGCCTTCTGTTCTCTTTATGATTCACAGTTTATGTATCCATAGTTTCACACCCAATGACACCAAACTATTGTTACATGGGTCACGGTAAAGCAATTAATTAGCTAACATCAATATTTCCATGTCTTTTTCTGACTTTCAGAGAATGGAATTGAGAGCTACCTGACTCTTGCTACATTCCCATAACTAGTATATCATTTATTCTAGTAAACGAATAAGTACAATTAAGTATTTCTGAAGTTATGTTTTTAGAAAAAAATACTACCAGTCTAAAACCTCTTGCAAACTAATACATTTGTCTCACAGAAAATACTTAAAGCCATTCTTTCCTCAACACTGCAGTGTATGTGCTTGAATAATAAGTGCATCCACCTATAAATAATAAGTGCATCTACCAATCAAATCTTCCTAGTAATATAATTCGTTTTTTAGACCTTGATAATTTCATTCATTGTTATGAATTGCGAAGCTTTATCTTAGATTACATCCTTATCCCCAGGTTAGATGTGCACCTGCCAACCCACGGTTTGCATGCATTGTCCCTTGAATCTCAGAGTCAGCGTGTCCTGAGTTGACTTCACCATTTCTTTAGCTTGCCCAGCAGAGCCACCATCTAGACATTTGGGTCAGTCTGTACTTTGGATGTCATCCTTAGCATTTAAATCTTCTTCATCCTCCTTGTTGGAATCCTGTGTATTGTAAATTCTTTTTTTCTATTTTCTTCATCCCATCATCCCAAAATTAGTTTATCCTCCTTGTTTTTCAACTGGATCACTGTAACAGCCTCCCAGTTATTATCTGGGTGTCTCATTTTGCCCTTACTGATCTGTTTTCCATATTTGGACCCAAGTGTTATTTTTTTTAAGTCAATCTAGCTGATAACAAAGTTTCCCTTTTTAATTTTTCTATTTGGGACATTCAGGTCTGACATCATCTCTCTCTCCCTCTTCTTCCTGCACTGGTGGATCTTGTTGAATAAATGCACTTTTCCAAATGTGTTCAAGTCACTACCTTTCTTCCTGCAATATCTTCTTCCTCTCTCTTCCCATGGCCTATCTCCAGTTGAAATTTTGGATTCACTCTAGCCCTTTCCTCTTCCAGTAATGGTTCCATGAATGTCCATTTGTTCCTCACGGGTGATAACGCAGCACTTGGAATCTACCGGCACATGGCCACAGCCATTACACAGTTCTGTTGAACATGTCCATGTCACGCACTGCAGGGCAAGCTCCAGAATGGAGGGGCTTATCTGGAGGACCCCAGCAGCTCATTTAGCAGCTAGAACGTATCTGCCAATCAATGGATGCAGTTTGATTGTATCCTTTTTTATTATTTTTTTGTCACACAGATGGAAGACTTGCCCAACTGCTGAAGGACAGTGGCAACCAGAAAGCATTCGTGAAAAAAATGTTAACAATATATGATAATTACTGAAATTCTGGCCTGGAGGTTGGTCATAATAGAAAACAAATATGGTTAACCTAGTTAAGTTAATGGAACCTTAATTAGATTGAAGAGAAACTCCAGTGTCTGTCACAAGTGCCATTCTGACTGTGGTGAGGAAACTATCAGGGGGTGACACAGAGTTCTGTGTGACTTGACCACTCCCTTGGGTTGCCGTGGAGTGGATCACAGGCTTATCTGAACTGGACCAAGAGAAGAAATAGAATTAGGACACACGGTGAAATAACAGAAGGAAATTTTGTGTGTGTATACAAGTAAAGGACAAGAGAGATCATGATATTAAAATTTAATATTTTAGTGGCTAGGCATGAATTTACTAAAATTAAATTTTGATAAGACTATAATTTCTACTCCACAGTTTAATTACAACAATAAGTACAGAGTGAATTTCACAATTTTGAAAATCTCTTTTGCTTTAAAAGTACTTCATTACTTCAGTTACAATTGGGTATGAATGTCATCAGGCAATTCCTGTCTTAAAATCACACAAAGTTCCACCTTACAGGATAAAATCTTCATAAACAGAGAGTTTATTGTTTGGAAACTCTGCTTCCTTCGTCTTTATTTCATCATTTCTTTGTCAGTCTAGATCATGGGGTATACAGGCTAGAAAAGCAAGAGTGAAAAGAACAGAGACATAGTGAGCAGTGGCTACACGCCAAACACTATCACTTTTTTGTTCTTTTTCAAGCATCAAAATCATCCTAAAATAGAAGCAAACATTATTTTTCCATTTTACAGATAATAAAACTGAGACTCAGACAGATTCCTTTTCAGGGTGATATAGCTACAAAGTGGCAAAAGCAGAACTGGCACCCAGGTCTCTGAGCTGAATGCCCATGCCCTCTGCACCAAAATATGCTGCCGGGGAGTTGGCTATATTCACCTAAATTCCTGGTAAATTGTAATAATCTGGACAGAAACTTGTCAACCAACTATCATGTCTTGAGTTACATATATAGGCAAAGAAGGATAAAAGAAACTAAACTTTTGTTTAGGAAAATTAAAATGGCAAATTGTGCTGTTCAGGACTCATTCACTCCCTTGTACACTGTACACAATATTTGAAAATGTTCAGTCGTGCAGGTTTACAGTGCTGCCTCCATAAAATTACTGCTATCTTACAATGCAAAACCATCAAGACTCATAAACCATAGACTAATTTAGGAAACTAGAGTGATTCAGACATAATATTTAAGAATTTTCCTGAAGCATTTACAGCAATGGCAACCATCAAGGTTTATTAAGTACTTGACAGCAAGCACCGCTCAAAGTCTTTCATGTGTATTTACACATACAACTTGGCTCAAATGAAATAAAAAGTATTAAACATGACTTACGACAAACAACAATTACAGAAAAAAGAATAGTACAGTACATACAATATGCCAAAATTAACCCTTAAATAGGCAACAAATTGAAGAAAGCCTAAAGGGCGGATATTAAAATGATGTTAAAATATTAAAAAGACATTTTATTTTGGAAGCTTAGATGAAAGCTTTTATAGAATAAACTATACATCATATAATTAATTTAAATCTGTTCCATAAGTAATCATTTATCAGTCATCTCCTGTATGATGAAATTTTACTGATGATGATGAAGGTAAATTGAATAAAACAGGGCTGAAATCTTTATGTCAGATCACATACACATAATTCACTAACAGCAACATGAAATGAGTCATGGCAAGATGTGTCTATTGCACAGTTATTAAAATAGCATAGCAATTCTGCATACATTTATGCGAATAAAAGCAGCAGCTGTTTCACCATGTTCATAGTGAACCAAGGAGTGTTCATTTTTAGCCATATATGGGTACCATATTAAATGGATTTGGGAAAAACATGCATAGAACATGGGTGCAGGTTAGAGCCTTATTTTAGAAGTCTTTTAGTTATATAACATACAGGGCTAAATAACAATCTATAAACATAGATTTATAACAATGTTACATCGTATTAAAAATACAGGATTCTTATTCTCTAAAGAGCTTACAGCATCATTAGGAAAAGTCATAAGACAGTAGAGCAAAAACTGCATCTGATCCTGAGATCATACTGGAAGGAGATGGTGAAAACTACCCACAAACCTAAAAATGTTATTAGTCTCGTATACCTTTTAAAAAGGTTGTAAAGGTGGCAAATGGAGAAATAAAATCCCCCTTTTCCTATTTATTTTGCTTATTTAATGTAGAAAAAATGTAAAGTTATTAATATTCAGGTTTGTTGCAGCTACAGTAAGATTGCTGAGAATATAAAATGGTAAAAATGTTTTTGCCAAAAGTTTGGCAATATTTATCAAATATTCCCTAAAATTTGTAATAGTTTAAAATGGTTATGCTGGTAATGGAAACAGCAAGATTAAAAGTATCATCTATATCACAATCCTGATTTTAAAAAAGACAAAACTATGTACCTGTCTATCATATCAATCTAGCTAGCTAGCTATCAATCATCTATGTCTTCAGTCTATAGTGATTACTCCTGGGGCATGGGTGATTATTGTTTTAGACTTTATACTTTTGTCAAGTTTTCCATAAGGGCATGTAATACTTGTATAATTAGATATGTTTTAATGCAGAACTCCCAAAATACTAGCTTAGTGTATATGATGATCCTTTGGTTCTTCTAATGGATATTTTATTTTAAAATTCCTTTTGCAGTAAGTCATAAAAAGAAGTACATTTGTACTCAGAATTCACAAAAATATAATGCTGTGAAAAAATAATAATGAGTTTACGAAGAATCCTTACATCTGAAGCACATAAAACACAGACTCACACTTTGGGAGGGTGAGGTGGGTGGATCACTTGAGGTCAGGAGTTCCAGACCAGCCTGGCCAACATGGTGAACCCTGTGCCCCCGTCTCTACTAATAATACAAAAATTAGCTGGGTGTGGTGGCAGGCACCTGTAATCCCAGCTACTCAGGAGGCTGAGGCAGGAGAATTGCTTCAACCTGGGAGGCAAAAGTTGCAGTGAGCTGAGATCACACCATTGTGCTCCAGCCTGGTCAACAAGAGCTAAACTCCACCTCAAAAAAAAACAAAAAAAAAACCAGACTCTACAAATTTGCTATTTTTTTTTAAGTTACAAAAAGAGCTGAAGTCAGTTTCAAATTAAATTTTTATCAATATGCAAATGAGGCACATAAGTGGAATTTAAAAATGTGCAGTACATCTGAAAACCTATAAACACATTTTTATTTCATTAAGTCACACTTGTGTTTAGAAAGTTTGTCATTGAGATACTAGCTTAGCAATTTAACACCAGAGTACGTGGACACTGCACTTACAACGTTGTCCCACCCTGGCTCTGAAGAAGCTTAGGTTGAGTCACAAGAAAGCAGGTCTTACTATGCTCAAAGACCAAGAAGCTATCTCAGAATTTCATCTTTCTTATCAAGTACACTACTAATCCTATTTGATCCATACTAAAGCTTTGTAACCTATCATGATGCATATTTTTAAAATCTTTACAAACGTAATGCTGGACATGGATTATTTTAATACCATACATACGACATTTAGTAAAATTATAATAGATTTTTCCTCAAGTCCATGACACTTTTCAGGAGAAATAAAGACAGAATGTGAAAGTGTCGAAGTGTCACTTAGCAATACTCACAAGATCCACTTCTCCCCCACAAACAGATCTTTATAAAACACAAACTTGTAGAAATTTGTAAAATTTACATCTTGGTATCTGAGCCTAGTAAGATCTGCTTTCCTGTGGCTTATCCCACACTTCCTCAGGGACAAAATGGGACATTGTAAGTGCAGAGTCCACATACTCTGACATTGAATTGCCAAACTACTATCACAATGACAATCTTTCTAGACACAAGTTTGACTTAATGAAATAAAAATGTGTTTATAGGTTTCCAGATGTATGTTAGTTAAAGTTCATAAAAGAGTGAAACACTTATGTCACAATCACAGTACCTAAAGGCTTTGGTGATATCATTTCCTGTTTTATAACGTACACAAAATTACACTTTTTAAGCTTAATTCTTTTTAATCGTTTTGTTTATTTGTTTGTTTAGACACAAGGTCTCACTCTGTCACCCAGGCTGGAGTGCAGTGGCAAAATCATAGCTCACTGCAGCCTCCCAAAGCACTAGGATTACAGGCGTGAACCACTGAGCCTGGCCTCTTTTTAATTCTGTAGCTCCAACATCCTTAATTTGTAAACAATATTTATGGACATCAGTGAGACTTGTAAATACAATCACAAATAAAACCTTTCTTTTATTTGGTAAGATCAAATGTATCATGTTTTTGGTAATAACTTATGTAGTTTGACATTAATAAGAGACAGTTGAAGGAATACAGAAAATAATGATAAAGTTTGTTCTGTGCCCTTTTTACTCAAAGTGATCCAGTTTATTTCAACAGGAGAGCAGGGCTGTTAATTTTTCATATGGTCCATATTATGCCACAATGCCAATAGAAGAAATACTTATCTGTGAATATCTTATGTGTTGATAAGCTCTCTCTACAACAACAGTGAAAAATTCACACTGTCAACACTAGAACTGTTATGATGCAAGAATTGTCCCAACATATAGCCAGGCTATGCATTTAGGGTGAGGCAATGCCATCTTAACGTATTTATCAAATAAAATGATTCCACCCACCCAATACCATGCAAAATGCTATTCTGAACATTTTACTTAATCTCTTTTAAAGACACCAGCTGATGCCAGGTACAGATCAAGTCTCTCCTGCTTCTATTAAAAAGTAATGCTACTTCAATTAAGAAATAGGTTTATGTCAAAGTTTTAATATTAGTATTTCTTTTTAAACCTCAGCTTCAAACTTTCTGTCATTAACATGTCATAAGTTTGAGTCAGACCTAGTTATTCTGAATCAATTTCTACTCTGATTTTGGGTTATAAAGTCTCTTCCACCCACATAGCCTATTATAAATTCTGGTATCCAGACACAAATAAACCCACTTCAACTTAACTACTTTCTTTAGTCTCTAAATTGACAATGAATCACTAAAAGTTTTTATTTTAGTCTTTGAAAGTTGCTTGAAGTTGAAGAATAAAATGCGTGTGAATATGAATTTCACTAACTCGTATTATTTACTCTTAGTTCGGATGAGATCGAGCACCCTCAGGGTGGCGTGTCCATAGACCTATTAACTTCCTTATTTCACAGCAAGGGAAAATGTAAACCATTGCAAACAGGAGAGAGAATTTCACTGTTTTAAAATAAGTTCAGGAAAAGAGTTAAATGTCTTATTTATGTAAATTATTCCCACAGCCAATTTATATGTAACCTACAGCCAATTCATACTTCACCTAGATCCACACGACTGCAACTTACACCTCATTTCCTGTTACATGCCCTCGGAAATGCAGAACAAGAACAGCTGCCTGCCACTTTTACATTCAACACGAAAGGCCCTGGTTACGTCTCTAACTTGACTTTTCCTTTCCAATCTAAACCAGGGTTATTTTCCTGTAGGCTTTTGACTTGTCCTTCTTGAATAATTGGTGAGTCCTTTTTTCCCAGTACTATTAGAATTGCTCAGCCCTTGAACTGGAAAGAGGGACACAAGGTATCATAATGTTAATGATGATAGGGTAAATATATTGTTTTCTAAGTAGCATACAATGTTTTTTTCTTCATTGCAAGAATGATAATGCTTTAACACTATGTCAAAATATTATGTTATTGAAAAACAAAAACAACTTTTTCACCCATCAAAAAAAGAAAAAAAAAGAATCCTATTAAAACCTGGTATGTAATGCCAGTTTCTACAAGTATTCTTAAAATCCACATAATTGAGTTAAAAAAAAAACCCTACTATCCCCATTTCCTACCTACAGGACATTAGAAATAATGGCAACTCTATCACAGCATCATTGTAAGAATTTCAGATACTGTAAGGCAAAGTTCTACCACATAGGAAGCACCGAATAATTATTTTTATCTGCGCTCTTTGAGCTACAAGGTGAATGTCTGGACAATGTAGTCATGTCTAAAGCTATGTTTAAATTGCACAAAATAATTGGTTTATGTTAATAAAAAGCAAATATTTTTCTGAACAAGTTCTTTTAACATTGAAGAGATGAAAATCTTTTGATGTACTGATTACCTTTTGACAGAGTATAATAATGAGGATAAAAAGAAAAAAATTTAAGAGGTACATTAATGTGTATACACATTAATTTCATAAGATGTTTATTTGCATACACAAGTGATTGTAAAAAAGAATAGACATTAAGTAAAATGGGTAAAAATTAGTAAAGATAATGTCAGACACATGCATTTGCAGTTTCTATTCAGAATGCAAGCCTAACTACAAACCATGCCTGTGTTTCTGGATAAAATAAAATATAGCCACGCTAAATTTAGGTCAATCTCATTTTCTCATTCTCAGGCAACAACAACCAAACACAAACAAACAAAAAACATCAATACACATCTTGCAGAGAAAGAGGGGAAAGCCACTGATCTGGGGAAGGGGAAAACTACAAAGGCTCATCATTCACATGTAACTTACTGAGTTAGGCGTTTTTTTTTGCTTTTTACACCTTAACACAGAGAATGGAAAGTGTCATTAAACAAATCAGTCCATCCCTCTCTAGTTTAAAGTTGTCCTTTCTCCTAGAGCCTCACAGTCCTACCATTTTAACATGTTAGGTCCAAATTGCTGGAAGAAAAGTCCTTTATGCTTTTCCGTAAAAAGCTACTCTCTTCAAATCAGCTCCAAATTCAGAAGGCAGAAGGCTTTGTTCTTCCAGGATCTCCAGGTATTCCATTTATCTTAGCACAACGCTGTATACAATAATTATCATTGTTATTATCCTGAACAATTAATACCATAGTTTATATAGCATTTAAATTTTACAATTTGTAAGCAAAGTTATCACACATTAGCTATGAATGGAAGTTTAACATACATTTCCATTATTTCACTATCATGCCCCTTGAACATAGAAGAAATTATTCTCTAGTTTCATCTCAGTAGCATTGTGTTATGTCAATAGCAGTGAGGAATAATCCCCAAACACCATTCTCTTGCCTTGTTAAACATACATTTTTTTCTTTCTTTTCTCATCATCCGTTTGAAAATGGAGAAAAATCACCTATCACAGCAGATTGAATACTACTAGGCTTAAGGTATATCAATATTGATATTGGTGTCTTATTGTAGTCCTAAGCCACTATTTTTTAAGGAATCAAATATTGATGGTCAAGTCATTTTTTAACAATCCAACAGGTTTAATGCTAATATAAGGTAATCTTTGTGTGTGGTGATGTATAGATTAATAATCTCCCTTAAATATATCTCCCTCTTCAAATTTAAAGCCATAATTATAGGATTTCATTTCATGCGTTTTATGTCGTTTGGATCTTCTAACTTCTTGAGCCCTATAATAAATTCACAACAGTTTTTGTTCACATCAAATAATATCCAATTCGTCAACATTTATCTTTTATTTTTCTGGGATTGCTCACCTACATTCATTAAGTTGAATTTTGGAGGCCTTGATGTAATACTTTTGTATAATGTTTTGTTTTAAGATAATCTTTTTGCCTTCATTATTTTCTAAGCGTTTTTATTTTCTCTAATTCGATGTGAACAAATGATTGAGAGGTATTTAATATCACTTTTCACTGGTCAAGATTTAATTATATTTTGCATTTTGCAAGATTTAATTATATTTTGCGATTTCAACTCCGTCTAAAATTTCTGTGAAATTTGTATTTCTTCCAACAGCTATTAATAAGTCTGAATGTATTACTGTCGCTGCTTTATCGATCCTTTGTGTCGTTCCCCTTCCCTGCATGCTGGTGTTACTTCTCCATGCTGTTAGTGCAGTCGTTCCTCCTTCACCAATCATAAAATACCTCCCTGCTATCTTCCCAACAGTCCCCATCCCAACTTATTCTCCATGATGCTATCAGAGTATTTTCTACAATATCGTTCTGAATTACCAGTTAGGCTTACCTGAATACAACACGTAAACGACACCCCTCTAATTACAGAATGAAGAAAAACTCCTTAACAGAGAATACTAACCTCTGGCACATTCATACCCTTCCATCATCTTATTTTACCATATTTTACACGCCCAATACTTCTGTTATACTTACACCCTTATTCTCCACAAAACACCAAATTTCCTCAGCCATTTCCACAAACGCATGCCCTTCACAACCTGAAATGTATTCGAGCTGCTCATGAACCCCATGCATGTTTCAAAGATCAGGAAGTGATGGGGTTTCCTTCCATCAGATCCCCTTGCTCCCTTGACTCTGACAGGTCAGCATGANCCTGCCTCAGCCTCCCGAGCAGCTGGGACTACAGGCGCCCGCCACCGCGCCCGGGCAATTTTTTTGTATTTTAGCAGAGACGGGGTTTCACCGTGTTCGCCAGGCTGGTCTCGACCTACTGAACTCGTGATCCGCCCGCCTCGGCCTCCCAAAGTGCTGGGACTACAGGCGTGAGCCACCGCGCCCGGGGAAATTTTTTTGTGTTTTTAGCAGAGACGGGGTTTCACCATGTTCGCCAGGATGGTCTCGATCTCCTGACCTCGTGATCCACCCGCCTCAGCTTCCCAAAGTGCTGGGATTACAGGCGTGAGCCACCGCGCCCGGCCCACCTCCCATTTTTCAATCCCAATCTGTATAAACATTTGCTTGGTAAATAATCCACAAATACTTATTCAGTATGTAAGATACATGACTCAGTGTTCTGGGCACTGGGGCTTTATCAATGAACAAAACACATCATGGACGTTCCAGTCTGGTTGAAGAATGAATGAAACTTACAAGCTAAAATATTGTTGATTTTCAGATTTTATATTCGAAGATAAATTTCACTTAATTTCTTTTCAAATATCTAATTTCAGGGAAGATAAAAACAATGAAAGTAAAAAAATAGTATTTTATTAATCCAAAGAGTCAATCCTATATTTGAATGACAAATGTGGGCCATACTTCTTATTTTTCTATACTTGACCTAAGAATACTTTCAACGGCACTAATGAAATTCATTTTAATATAAATGGCCCAAAATGGCTTTTCTTTTCTACATTTGAAAAATGTGAAAGCAATTTGCACCAATTTAAATAGCATATTCCATTTTCCTCAACTTGGGATCAGCAGATTGTATTCAGGTATATTGCTATGCTACGAAAACCAATATTTTTAGCCACAGAGACATGATGATGTGTAATAAAGGATTCATAATTTTCCCCATGATTTAGGCTTTCTGGTTTCATTCTTTGGAATATGGGGCACTATGGCATCTGTCCATTCAATAACAATGAGTAGAGATTATCAATGGTTGATCGCAGCCAATTTTAGTTTTGTGTATTTTCTTGTCCTTTGCATGCAAAATTATTTTTCAGAGGGCACAATTAGTAAAAAGTACATTAAATATATGTTGCCAGTTTAGTATGCTAACTTCTTCTCTCTAGAGGTTAATATATTTTCCATTCAGAATTGAGACACTATTTATAAAACTAATAACAAAAATTATCTAATATATTAACAGAATTTTCTAAAACTAGAATTGCAAAATGTTCTATTATAATATTATTTTGAGGTAGCACAATTATCATCAATCTCTTCTTTCCTTCCCTTATCAATCTCTTCCTTCCCTATCATCTTATATATCCTTCCGTTACTTCAATTCTTTTATTTATGTTCCTCACCTTTTCTTCTGAATTTTGAAATATATTTAAGAAGCAGATTAACAAGTGATATTACAATTTTAATTTATTAGGAAAAAAAACAGGGACTTCAGAAGGAAAATTCTATCAGTTTGGAATGTATTTACAGTTTTGTCTTAAGCATTTCTAAATAGAGTTTGCCACTGTGAGATAAGACAATACTTTATTTGCAGGCTAAGTCTTTCTGGCTAAGTCCTACTTTGAATATAGTCTGTAATCCATGAAGCCCTGGCAATAAGGAAAACAAACTGCCCCCAAATATTGTAGAACAAAATGCAACTTTTTCAAAATAGAATAATAGTCAACACATACATCGTAGCCTTTTGAGCACCTATATATGTCAGGAATATTATGTTTTCTCTTTTAAGCTCACAAGTGCCTTATAGTCTCATTTTAGAGAAAAATCAAGCCTTAGAAAGCCCTACATAATACAAGTCCTGTGACCTGGAAACTGCAGAGTTAGTAGTCCACATCGGCTTGCTCATTGCCCAAAGCCTCTGTCCTTAAACACTGTATATCCACTGTCTTCTACTTAGTACCTAATCCACACACAGCAGACCAAGGGAAGTCTTGCAAAAAAGACTGTGGCGTCAGACATTTGCTGTAGTGATTTTAACACCTCTGTAGGGATACGAAAGCATGCATCACAAAATCTTAAAATATTATATTGGTTTAGCCACAGACTCCTCTCATTGTGCCCTATTTACAGCTTCTTTTACGAGACTGGCTCAGCGGAAGATCCCTTGTAGGTACAGATGTGAATGTGACATGCCTGTAAATGAGGTGGTATGTGGGAAAGTGCTCACTGAGCTCAATGCCACATACATGGTATACACTCAGTAAACACCAGTTTCCTTGAATCTTTCTTTTCCTCGTATATTTGAACATGGGAATGATGAAGTCAGCTTTTCTACATCCCATCCCCCAAACACCACTGACATTGCCTTGAAGCTAGAAGTTTGCACTCACAATTCACTTTTACAAATAATTCTTACATTTTAAAAGGCTTGTTTTGCTTATAACAGATCTAAGGATAGAAGGATCTATGGGCAGATTATTAGATGCTTTAAGAACAGAAACTGCAGATGTTAAAATGTTTAAAGCCAAAGAGCAATAGAAAGAACACTGATAATTTGAAAAGTGTATTATGATTAGGTCAGTGGATGAAAGCAAAAGAGCAACCTCGGGGTTCCAGACGTTTTTCAGATTCCCTTTACTTTGTAGGGGAAGGTAAACACAACAGCAATAACAATGAAAAAAAAATCTGGTGAAAAATCTCTAGAATTTCAGTTACATATTTTGTGACCAATTACTGTAGAGAAATAGGAATGTATGAGAAAGCAAAATGGATTGAAGAAAGCTGGAAAAAAACATTGAGAGAGGAAGAAAACAAGGATGAAGAAAGAAAAGGAAGAAAGGGTGAAGAGGGAGGTGCTAATGTTTATTCTGAAGAACCAAACTATGTCTAATTCTTCTTTTGCAATCTCTGCACTTATGGAGCATACAGTTGATATTTGTTGGTGGGTCAAAATACAGAACAAAAGAGGAAAAAAAAGAGAAAGATACAAAGAAAAGGGAAGCAGAGTGTGGTCTGAAGTTTTGTCTCAGGTGTCATTTACAAGTGCACTTTGCCTGGCTTTCGTGAACATGAAAATTAAAGATTGAGCAGATTGTTCAAGATACTTTACTTTCAAATTTGGCACTGTGTAGAAAACCAACTTGAATTATTTTATTGTATTTTTACTGTGATTATTATCATATCACTTTTCAGGAGCTCTGTCATGATATACACTCATGGAATTAAATAAAATGAGTTTAAATATAGTAAACTACACTGTTTAAATAGAAATAAAAATGAGTCCCTAAACAACAAATTTAATAAACTTTAATGTGTACCATGATAAACCAGGCCTTTGCATCTGAATTAACTAATGTAACTCTCATAGTAACAAGTATAGTTTACTGTTTTTAATATAATATATAATATATATCTTATGTAACATATAATACATTATATAGTTATATAATACATATAAGGTATTATAATGTATAATACATCATACTGTATTTTATTTGTAATAAAATACATATTATATATCATATAATACATATAAGATATTATAATTATATATGATATAATGTATAATACAGTTTATAACATAGTTTACTGTATTTAAATATAGTACAGGTAATTTCAAAGTTGCTAACGAAATATCCCCTAAACCAAGCATTAGTTGGTTTACGTTAGAGTATGATGTCTCTTGCTCAAATAATAAAGCTATAGATAATTGAGACCAAGCCTTTTATTTGACATATGACATCCAGAACGTCTTCTATCAATGAATTATCTGATACTAATTCAATTTCCTCAATCGCATTTCAAGGAAATTAGTTTGTATAATTTATCTCACTACAAGTCCTACACAATCTGTCAGTTAAACTATTTAAATGTCCTTAAATAACACTTGCTTTCATTTGCTTTGCTTAGTTCAACAGATTTTTCTACAGATCGATACAAAACACAAAGGTACATCACATAGCATAGCATTAAGATGTTTGTTAGGGAAGTATTGAGAACCATAAGAGTGCCATTTGCTGTCACAGAATTCTAGACATTCTAGATGATTGGATATAATTATATCATTAAAACACTGTCTCGTAGCTAATTTTCCTTCTGAGGTACCCATGCATAGAAAGCATAGCAATAAGACATTTCCCACGTATTTCAGAACAGTAGATTAACTGGTGTACAGGATGATGTCAATTTGTTTTAAAATATTTATAAGAAAGGTTTTGAATAGCTGAGCAATTACCAAAGGAGTCTGGCATCACTGTAATACGGTCAGAGGCAATGCTTGGGTAGTGTTCTTACATATGAGAAATTTCAAAGAAATTCAGTAAAAGGCAATAATAATAAGACAGATGGTTTTGGTAGAGCCTTGGCAGCTGTCAATGGAAAAATATAGATCGGTGCATCCATTCCTTACAAAGTTTTCCTAGAAACTGACTGCAGAAAATTAAAATCCTGTCGGGGCCAACTAAATATATGCCCTATATTGCTGACATAATATTCAGTTGGATATGAGCAGATTTTAATTTCATATTCTAATTAACATTGATAGGGAGCAATTTCAAAAGTGTTTCACAAGGATGAACTAAGTCTACTCAGTCGCTCTCTAAAATTGGCCATGAACATTTGCATAAACAGCCTTCCGAGTCGCCTTCCTCCTTCCCCTTTCCTCTTCACACAGCCAGCACTGCACTGGTTGAATGAAATGATTCCGAATTACCCTCTGCCTTTCACACATTTCACGGTCTAAATTATATGACTGTGTATCAGCAGTTTAAGGAACCATCTCTTTTGCCTATGATTTTAGGTAAGAATATATTTTAGATATTTTTTAAAAAGAAAGAACCATGTGAAACGTGTTCTATGCAAACACCTCAATATGAAAGTCTTTTGCTATAAAATCCTATTAACAAAAGTTGCTAAATGTCTCTTCTCTGATAAAGATATTTGTATCAAATATAAAGGTAAACCATCATTTGTGTATGTAATAATTTTGTAATTGCTTTATTTCAATATTTAAGACTCTTCCTATATTTTCATCAATTATTCATTTCACATATTATAAGTTACTTTGCTGTGTAGATACCCCTAGAAAAACATTTTATTACCACAAGTAGAAATGATGAAATTAGTCTTTCCTAAACATGACTTTGAGATAGTTTTATTTTCCATTTACAGCCTTTAATTTACTTGTATATATTTCAGATTGTTAAAATATCACTAAAATACCAAAATCATATTATTTATAAATTATGTCCTTCTAAACACTGTGCATGTATATTTTCTTCTTATAATTTGCAATTTTATAAATCTTAGAAAATTATTTTATGCTTATTTTTTCCTGTAACCCTTTTAAATTTTCATTTTCTATCAATCATTTAAAATTTACTGAAGCACAAAACTGCTATAGACATACAGTTCCCAGAATGGAAAAGAGATGCACAGAACAACTTCCTTGACGACAAGAGCCATGTTTTTTTAGATATCAGTGTGCAATGCCCAGCACGATGCTTAGTAGAGAGTATATATAAAATAAATGTTAAGGTATAGAAGGATAACTGAATGAATAAATAAAAATTGCTGAATGTGCTAGACAGAACTAAAAGAAAATCCATTTTATACCATTCCCATTACTAAATTTTATTAGTTTGAATGTTTGCCTTTAAGATTGAGGAGGATCATTTGCTTAATAGGACTAAAGAAAAAAATCTCAGTGGAAAGTTGGGTTCACATGAACGGTTATTCAATGGTCAGTAAATTCAATTGTGCTGTATGGTCAAGCCTTGGTCAGCACCCTTTGAGCAGAAATGCAAAAATCTCTTGCACATAACTGCCTGAAAAATCTCAACTTCAGTGTCATTCATTTATGTACTCAATTATCCAAAAATACTTCCTAAGCACTTTCTAAATTCTAGCATTGTGCTACTAGGGAATGACTGTCACAGACATAAAAGAAATGGCCCTGCCCTCTCTGGAGGAAGGTAGCTGAGCGGTGCCTATTATTTGAAAGAAGCAAACAAATGGCCTAGAAAACCAGAGGAGACTGGAAAAAATAGGTAAGCAATATTGATATGAATTCTAGGGGCAATTACAAAACTTTAATGACATTATATTTCTATATTAAATACAACGTGGTCAATTTTTTTCTTAGGATTCTAGTTGGTTTTCAGAAAATAGTAGTGAGAGCCAGCTGGCGTCTTGCTCAAAAGTAGTAACTTCATACGGTCCAATTACTATTTTGTGACCTAACATGCATTAAGAACTTTTAAAAGAAAAGGCATCATAATATTCAGGGCAAAAATCATTAAGAAATATTTGATGTAAACTTTTCATCTTTAGAATATCACATTTTTATTTTGCTGTTCTTCTTTTGTACATAATTGTAGCATGTTTTCCAGTGCAGAGCGACTACCTTCCCCAGGCAAATGCTGAACTCTTGGAGCTAAAAAGTCCCCTTAGAAAAGTTACCTCAGAAGTATGGGGAGTTGCTGCATTGATGGTTTTGATTTGTAAAACTAAGTACCAATAAAATGAGTCCCTAAACAACAAATTTAATAAACGTTAATGAGCACCACTATAAACCAGGCAATTGCATCTGAATTAATTAATTTAACTCTAATAATGCGATGGTTTCAGAAGGGGCAGCGCCTTGCCCAAAGACACACAGGTAAAATGATAGTGTCTGATTTAAATGCTGGCCCCGAGAGTCAGTCCATGCACCATGGAGCTGCTTCTATTATTTGGACCCAATCTCAGTGAATTGCCTAAGACAGAAAATGTAGTTCCATTGACTTCTTCTTCCCCATACCCAGCATCACAGTCAATTGTCACATCTGGCCCGTTCCCCCCACCCCAGTGTCACAATTATGTCCTCTTCTCTACTTTCCTGGGATTATCTTTCCTAAACAGGGGTATAAGCGTCCTTTCTAAAATCCCACCTACAAGTGCCTAACCCACACCCCGGGTTCTTCTCTCGCCTGTCCACCTTGATCCAAGCAGATGTCCCTCCTGAAAGGCACAGTTTGTTGTCTTCAAGAACTTGTTCACGCCCACCTTCTGTCTGGTATGCTCTTCATTCATTCATTTAAAAATACCTTTAGCCTCAGTCATACTCCAGCGCTTCCCCAGTGCCGGGGAGACAGAAAAAGACGGACGCGGTCCAGTTCTCATTCCTTCCCACTTCCCTTTCCTTGAGATTGGAGCTCAGAGGCCATTTTTTGTCTCTGAGAACTTTCTCTGGTCACCTATCCTCATACCCTCCGTCTAGCTCCCTGCAGTGGAAAGTCCTGCACCAGTTCCCAGGCTCCCTGATGACAGGGACAACATCCCTCTACCCTGTGGCACTTCTCACCTCACCAAGACCCAGTATGCAGTTGGGTGGCGCTCAGCAGGTACTTGCACTGAATGTATTCTTTTTCCCCATGGGAGAATATCGGCTTACTGTCACACTCTTCTCAGTAGGAGGGCATTCGGAATGTCGGGGCATATCAGCCATTTTGAAAGATAATATGTGGATATTACAGTCTTTAGAATTCAATCCGCACTGAAGCATTGTGGTGTAATGAACAGAGTAACTCAAATTCGTTCATTTATCTATAAAAGTATATATATATGTGTATATATATGTGTGTGTGTGCGCGCGCAGGAATTTTTGCTTTGAACAAGAAATAAATAGAAAACAAAATACTTCTTTGTTAATGTAAGCAGATAAATTGTGCCTTATATATTTAATCATAATTATTTTGCTTCAAATCACATTTTATGGGACTTAATTGAAGACAATAACATGCATCGTAATTTACACACCGTAAATATAGCATAATTTAAGTCATTGAATATATATCACTGACTTGGAGGGTGACCTAGACACCTGACATAAAATAATCACTCTCAAGTCAAGCAGCTAAAAACAGTAATTGAAATATGTTTACAGACGTGTAGTTATCCTAGGTTTATGTTTTATGAGTCTAATCATGTAACATTAAAAATGACATTAAGTACATTATTCCGTAAGTAAATTTCATAGGTCACTTCACTATTTTTTAAAGATTTCTCAGGGCTTACTCTTACAGATGCTATGCAGCCTCCTTAAATTTCATATATATCATCAATAATTGCCCTTCAAGTGAGCAAAAACCCGTCCATACTATCAGTACTTGTTATTTCAAACGTGTTTGTCTATGCATTTTGTCACTTCTATGCTTACAGAAGAAGCATAGATGGTATTTTAGGATGTCCAAGATAATTTTACTCCTTAACAATTGTAAAATAAACACATGTATTCCCCACTCTCCCAGGAGCTCTTTTGTTCTTACAGAGGGATAGAAATGGAGGGTTTATCAGCAGAGTTTATCTGCCGCCTTCTGACCCTTGCTTTATTCCATCAGGAAAAAAAAGCATAATTTCAAAATGTCTAACTTACATGAGTAAATAAATATTAAATTGAGCATTTCTCAATTTATTTAATCCTATGTGCTTTGTTTAATCCTATGTGCAGTTACCTTCAATTAGTGACCACAGGAGCAAATGTATACAGAAATAAAGTATTGTCTACGATCTTTGAAGTTTTGAATATACATTTTGCAAGTCTCTTCTTAATGAACTGGTAACAATTCTCACTACTGTTGGTGCTGGTCTTCACCTGTGGCTTCTTCCGCTCAGATGCCTAAAGCCTGTGGGCTGCTAATCATGAAATCATGGAAAAAATATCATGCACCGAATTAAAAGGTCAATCCCAACATCCGTAGGTTAAAAAAAGTGAAAACATTGTTGCCTTAAATATTTTCTTACTGTGATTTATGGTTCTAAATAAGATTTTGTAGAATTATATAGAAAGAAATGAAGAAAGATTCAGAAACCTCACCCCTTTTGTAGTGGTTTCGGATTGCAAGCATTTGAACTAAGCATATAAACCTCAAAGTGACCTAGAGAGAAAAAGCAATGGTTGGGAAGGCACATGCATTTTAGAGGGCTGACCTAGATTCCGATACCAGACTCTGCTGTGTTCCTGGGTTCTGTTGCCTACGGTTTTAAAATATTCTGTGCCTTCAGGTAATTTAATGTAGTCACTGCTGATGTGGCTTACATATTGACCTTTTCAATTGTGAGGAAGATGAAATACTTGCAGTATTTATAAAAACATTAAAAGACTGCAATGTTAAAACCTTCTAGATCAAATTAAAGAAATTACATCAGAAAAGAACCATAGGGAAAAAAAATGAACATTCAGATGCACCCATTTTTTTAAAAAAGCCGATGGCATATTTTGTCCATTTCTTAATATCTCACATAACTTAGAAATGATAAGAAAATATCATGAGTTTTGAACACCAAGGGACTGACTGTTAATTTATCTTTAAATATGGTGTCAAAATGTGACATCTGGTCAGAAAAGCAAAAAATGTCTATACGTGAGGTTGATTCAATACACTAAGTTGATGAGAAAAGTTGAAATGCACTTTCAGAATAATTCTTATAAAAGTCACTCCATAATCCCTGACCTACCATTATGATAGTTTCGAATGAAACTTAAATCTCTGCATTTTATTTACCAAATGTTTCTACAACCAACTCAAATAAATGGAAAACAGACTTTTTAATAGCTCTGTTGTTTAAACCCCAAGAGTTTCAATGTAATAAATCAATAACATATACTTAAAAACCCGTGACTCATGCGCATCGTGCTTTCTTTTCTTTCTAAATCATTCTTATAAGTTAAATTACATTTGCTAGTAGACATTCTATAATTCTTCTTCAAAGTTAAAACAATTTTTGGCTGATTCATCTTATGTTCTATTTTGGTGAATTCTGATGTGTTTGAAACTCTAAATATCATGCCAGTAGACACTTATTAAAATACCAAATACTGACATCTACTTCTAAAGGAATGTAATAGTATATTCACATTCTTTCATTATTAATCCCTTCATGACTTATCCTTTTTAAATTCAACTATAAGATATTCAGTATGTAAGTATGATTATATTGACATGAAAATCTGTTTATTCAGTTTCATAAAAGTTTGTATCATTGCACAATATTATTTTCAATATCTAAGATATAATATGCACAACTAAATACAAACTATCACCATGCATAAAATATACTGTGATGCATTTTGTATAATATTACCACACCTGGATGATGCTGCAAGAACTGATAAAATCAAACCAGTAAAAACAAAAGGCTTAACACTCCAAATAAACTATTTGCAAATGTATAAAATGACACACCAATATATAAAAATTTTCAATACTGATGAGCATTAGTTTTCACCAACAGGATAAGTCACTGAGCCAGTAGACGGCTGCCAGCCAAGAAGCACTTGTAGATTTTTTATTATTTTTTCCACACTGCATTACCTAGCTATTGTGATAAAATGGAAAATGTACCAATGATAAATGAACTCAAAATGTTTCAATGTGGTTCCTTCTACAAATAATAATTTGTGCCAGAAGCAAATGTTATCTGGTGAGTTCTAGATCTCTCTCATTAACAGGCTGTCTGATTTAGGAAAATTACTTTTTTCTCTTCAGGCCTCATTTAGTTTATTTATCAAAGGGGACCATAACGATTGCTAATTTGCAGGGGTATTGTAGAACCCAAATGCTATTGCAGTCTAGATGTATACCCCACAGGGAACAGCTCATGCAGACTACCATATAAATGACTGTACCAAACAATGTTTACAATAAAATCTTTATATTTATTTAGATTGCCAAGCCTAAGTAACAGACAGAGAGGAAGACTATAAAAGAAAATTATATTTATTTGGAAATAGGCATTGCAATGGGAATATATGTGGGTGTGTTCCAGGAGGTAAAGGGAGACAAGAATCTTTAAGAGAAAAATGAGGAAGGTTACATAAGTTGTTGTTGAGACAATTAGACTTGGCTACAAGAATCGATAACAAGGGTGGCATCAGTCCAAGGTTGGACAGGCAGTTGTCGGGCTGATGCACTCACAGTATACATATTTTTGTAAGGCTGCAGTGGCCTTTGTGGGTTATGGGTTTTGCAGAATCTTTTGTGGCAGCCTTGTCATCAGGCATACATGAGTGAGAATCCTCTTCAGAACCTTTCTCGGCTCCATTTGTCAGGCTTGAAACACAAGTGACTCCATTCTAATTCTGACGACTTTTAAAAAATTCTTCCATACAAAAGGGATATCTGTCTATCTTTTTCCCCTAGAGAATATAAATTTCACTTAGTTTTTTTACACATTTTTTCCAAGATTTGTCCTACTTTTGGATTATTAAAATCTGTCTCTCCTTCTCCTGACTTCCTGCACAACACGGTAATCTTAATGTCAATAGCTCTTCTTGCTATGAACATCAACTATGAACAGAGGCTTTTACAGAAACACAGGTGACTCGAGAAGAGAAAGTGTAGCTGAAAGAGGGAGTGATCTTTCTTATCTGATTTTCCTATTTGCACAACTTTTGGTTGTGATCAAATTTTCACCATATAGACTAAAAAATAAATAAATAAATAAATAATAAAATAAAAGGCAATTTGGAAGTTTACTTCCCGATATCTCACAAAATGTATCTCCCTGCCTCAGATCATAATATCATGCGTAACTGGGAGGGAGGTCAGGAAACTTTGCAATACACATCCAAATCGAAATGCCTTTCCACTAGATGGTCCTATACAGGACCCACTTTCACTCCTGGAAATAAGTTACTAATAGGCCTGTGAATATGTAAATCTGCTTATATAACTTTGAGAAAAGGGCTAAGAAACCTTGTTTTCTGAAATCATAAACTATACAAAATTTTCGGTGAAAACCTATGACTAAAGAAGAAACAACTTACTCCAGGAATCTGAGCCACCTGAGTCACTTTGACTCAGGGAAGCAGATTCAATTTTAAAATAAGGTGCAGAGCTTCAGATCGGGAGTTTTGGGATTCAGCATTTCACATTTCTCAGCATTATCTAGTTTGCAAAGAAACAGAACCCCAGTCCTATGTTCACTTCTCATACTGTGGTTAATCAGGCCATGACCTAAATATGTTTTTACCTAGACGTGGACAAGGCTGCTTTAACCATTTGTCTTCTCAAGCCACACCATCCCTCCTCTTGTACAATCATAGCTTTCTTTCCAGTGATGTTCCTACCCCTCTTAGCGCCTCCCACCTCTTGAACAATTACTGAGATAAGCAGTTACTGAAAAGACTCTGTGTCAGGACAATATCCAATGTGAAGGCATTTGCCACTTCATTTACACGGTATGTACCATAATCCAGCAAAATTTCAAACTCTAGAAAAGCCCTTTTTCTCCTCCCTCTAACTGAGACGCCCACTGTTCACATGGGGTATGCTTCCTTTCTGCACAGCAAATTTAAAATGCAAACGTTGCCCTTGGCAGCTTTTGGCTAGTGGCCTTTATCACCTTGGAGAATCATGAAATGTGCCCTCCATTTTTGGAAGACTTATTTTTGCTATAGTTAACTGTCTTGTATGAGATCTTAACATCACATCCACTTTATATCCTCATCATGTCTTTCCCAGATAGAACTTTCACTACAGTCCACCCATACACGTCTCTAAGAAAACAGAATCCATACTCATGGAAATGTCCTCCAGATTTCTCAATCACACCTCACCTTTTTCCTTTATCTTCATTTATCAACTTCATTCTGTCTCAAGGAAGAAATAGTTCTACCCCCTTTAAGGCAAATCACTCCATCATAGTTTTAATCTTATCATATCTCTCATTTCCATTCTCTCTCTCTCCTTTCTTCTTCTCTCCTAATTTACCACTTTTCCCCCTTGATTTATGCATATACTAGGACCGCATCATACTACTATTTCATCTAGGTTTCTTCTCTCAAATTTTTCCTAGAAAGAAATTTACATTTTCTACGTCTACTTCCTTACCAATCCTCTTTCCTAAATATCATCAAACTGGTTTCTTTGTCATTTCTCCATCTCTGCGGAAATTATTTTCTCCAAGGCCAACAAACTCTTCCCAATGGCAAACCCATACTCTACGTACGACTCAATATCTCCTCAAATGTGACACTTTTAAACAGTCTTGGAATTGCCTTTTTCCTACCCTTTTACAATGATTCACTACTGCTTTTCCTTCTCTGTCACTCACAATTCATCTCAGAGTCTCTTCATCCCTCATGTAATGACTGGCCATCCTGAAGTCTGTCTCTCCCAGATTTGGGCACCATTCCTCTTTTCTTCTTGCTCTCTAGGTTCTTTCCTATAACGACCTGTCATCACCTCTATACAGATAAGCCCTAAGTCTACACATTTCCGTTGATCTCCTTAATTAATTTGATATCCATGTTTCCAATAGCTTCTTTTATATTTATACACAAATGTCCTGAAAACATCTTAAACTGGGTAGATATAAAGCAAACATTATTTTTCAAAAAATCTTCTTCCATCCTTGTCTTGGTTATTGGCATGATCATTATTTTTATAACCCAAGCTAAGCCGTCATGCGTCTCTAAGATCACTTTCTCTCTCACATTTACTTCATTCCATTGGTCACAGACTCCTGTCAATATGCAGTTCAAAGTCTGTCCCATCCTGTTCTTCTTTTTTGCATGCAAAAAACAACATTCTGTGACCTATATCTTCAAAGTCTCTCCACAGAGATGTTGCTTTCGCATATTGGTCAATCTCCCCATCAATCTCTTGCCTCTCCATTCTATCCTCTTCTCTAGAACCAGATTAACTTCTGTACAATTTTCCATTTATATGTGCAAACATATATTATTCATACATTATGTATATATTATTCATAAATTATATAACACACAATTATATCCTGTGATGTACGGTGATACACTACACCTTTATTCAGAAATATTTATCTGTAGAGTCCAAAATCCTCCTTATGAAACAAGAGCTTCTGTTAAGAGATCCTTTTAAGCATTGCATTATTCTTTAAGCAGCATCCATCTCCCTATAGAACACTATCTAAGCTGCAGGCACACCAGATAATTAATTGCTACTGAAACATAGTGTACAATTTCATACTTGTTTTTACTTGTGCTGTTTCCTCAGGGGAGATGTTATTTCTCTTTTGTCCACTTAAGAAATTCTACCAAACCATCAAATCTCAAATTAAATGCCACTGTCTATAAATGTCCCTGATTCCTGAAACAAATAATTATTTCTTTGACTCTGATTATGTGCTTTTTAATCTCTGTGTTACATTTCTATATCTTATGTTGATTGACATTTTATGTGTATGTGGCATATGTATCCTCTTTATTAAATTATGAGCTCACAGAGGACAGGAAATGCATATCATTAATTTTATAGCCCCTAAAGTATGTGTTTGACTTTGGCAAACAGATACTTTAAAGGCTTTTGTGGTTTTGTATATTTATACCTGTTTCAGTTCATTTTCTGCTGCTATAGCAGAATGCTATGGCCTGGGTAATTTATAAAGAGAAGTTTATTTGGTTCATGGTTCTGAAAGCTGGTAAGTCCAAGAACATGGCCCTGACATCTGGTGAGGGCCTCATCTCATGGTGGAAAGGCCATAACTAACCTACTTCCATGATAATGACATTAATCCCTTTATGAGGGCAGAGCCCTCATGGCCTAATAAGTTCCTGAAGACCTCATCTCCTAATACAATGGGAATTAAGTTTCCAGCACATTAACTTTAGGGGACACATTCAAGCCATAGCAACACCTTTCATTGTCTTTATTGATGTGCAGGGAAATTTATCATAATAGTTAAAATTTTTTCTTGTTTGGTATTTTCATAAGACCTAAGAACTAATGGAATCTAAGAAATAGAAAATATTTTAATGGTGGTTGGTATTTAGTGTTTAATACTTAAACATAATTATTAATAGTAGCATTTTAAAATTGACCAAATCTTAGTTAAGTTCCATGAAAAATTAAAGCTTTATTCATTTCAACTAGATGTATGTTAAATGAATGAAAAGTCTATAGGCAGCATAAATGCTGTAATATCCAAATATTACAGTTTCATTTTCATGAAGAAACTATAACTACCAAGTAAATTTTGCATTATAAATACTATTGGCCTTAAATGAATTAAATGTTTTATTATAATAGTATTTGTTAACTATTCAAAATAACACCACTATAATATTCTAAAACAGTTTGATCTTAGACTAGTGAAAAAGACCACTTGAAATGGGTTCTTCTGATTTATATGCAAAAAATATACAACATTGACATATGTTATCTTAGGTCTACTTATCAATGTGATTTTAGTCATGTCAATGAAAAAATTTTCTAAAACAGATACAAAGTTTTATCATAATATTAACATTCGAACTTCTCTGTATTGATGTATATTTTTTAACCCATAGATATATACAGAACTTTATACAGTTAATTTCATATTTAGCATGTAAAACTTCTTATGGTTGTAAGTAGTTAGTATTTATTTTTATTTTTATCAAGCCATGGAGTCTGTTTTCAGACAGTATAACTTCCTGAAAATTTCTAAATAATGCTACAATTTCTATCCATGTTTTTATGAGAGGGGTTTTTTTGTTGTTGTTTTTCAGTTTTTTTGTTTGTTGGTTGGTTGGTTGGTTTGACACAGGGTCTCGCTCTGTTACCTAGGTTGGAGTGCAGTGGTGTCATCTCGGCTCACTGCAACTTTTGCCTTCCTACAGGCATGCGTCACCACACCTGGCTAATTTTTGTATTTTTTGTAGAGACAGGGTTTTGCCATGTTGCCAAGGCCAGTCTTGAGCTCTTGGATTCAAGAGATCTACCCGCCTCAGCCTCCTAAAGTGCTGGGATTAGAGGCGTGAGCACCACGCCTGGACACCATGTTATTATGATATGTTTTGTCAAGCTTATTCTCTTTTGCCCTTATTGTAAGAAGATTAGCAAGTTTCTTTAGATATTCACTATGAAACAGGCTTGGTAAAAAGCCTGTTTTTTCATAAATTTTCATAAATTGTGAGTTACTGAGCTTTGAATAAATATGCTTATTTATATGTGTCATTTTCCCATAGCAAATTATCACAGTGAACAATGAAACCAAAGCTATAATTAAGTTGATAGAAAATGACTATTATATTCTGCAATAGCATTATAGGTCTTGAAGGTGACTGGTTTATAAACACAAGCTTAAAACATAAGGAAACAACACATGTAACATATGAACCAGCCTGAGGAAAGCCAAAGTATTTAATTCCTCCTATAACATTAAGTACATGTTGTAAAGCTCAAAAATAAGTTTTGGAAAGCTCCAACTTGTTTTAATGTTTGTTTATTTGTGTGTTTTCCCATTTTCTCATAAGGTTGGCTATATATTAGGTACCATTTAATACAAATTATTATTATATTACACATATACTAGGTGTTATATATTTCATACAGGGTAGATACTTACTGAATTCAACTAGCTTTTAATAATAGAAGCTTTCTGTTGAAAATTCTAGCAAAGTGCATAACGAAGACCAGCAAAAAAAAAAATTCTATTCTGACATCGGGATGGGGCTTGTGGGTTCAAACAAGAAGAAGAAGAAAGTATTAAATCAATATAAGTCCATCAGATCTTCCATATATATGAATAAGATAGACACTGAATGGACATTGGAGATGCAGGTGGTTCTGTGTTGCTGAGATTCAAGATCATGAGTCAAATTAAGACAACCAATGTAACTGCTCTTGTTATTGTTGTTGTTGTTGCTATCATTGTTTAACTATCCTAGTTGGATTTTAGATATAAAGAAATAATCAATGTAGGTATCCAAAATACATAGGTTTTTGAGCTTATGGCATGAGAAGATAAGATAAAAGGGGGAGTGCAAAGAAGGAAACTAGAGGAGTGTTATCTTATACTCTGCAAGCTGTGGAAAAGAAACATAAAAGAGAAATTCACACAGCAGACCACTGATTCCTATTTCAGGGGAATATCTTGTAGTTGGACAAGAGTTGTAACTAAGGAACAGCGATAGATTTTCTGATGTTTATATTAAAAGCCACTAGAAGACAGGATTTTCTGATAGAATTCACCTTGCCATGATATTGCCAACTCTCAGTCAAAGGTGAGGAGAGGTATTTTTGGACCATACCCCTATCCATTATCCTCAATCTGTCTACACCACCAGCAAAACCAGTCGGACATTGAGGCTGTAGGTCCTTCCTTTTACTGGTCATCCAGGTCCTGGAAGAGAAGGAGTACTAATACACATTTTAGATTTTCCAAACTTTTAATGCACTATCTGCAGGAGACACTTCAGATGGAAAATTACAAATAATTTAAAAGTAAAAGGCTGGAGAAAGGTATATTATGCAAACTACAAGAAAGCTGGAGTTGCTATATGAATATCAGAAAAAACAGACATGAAAACAACAATAGAAGAAGTTACTAGAGATAAAGAGGGATATTTTGTAATGATAAAAGGGTCATCTGATCAGGAGGCTATAACAAGTGGAAAATATACTCGCCTAACAGAGCCTTCAAATACATGAATCGAAAATGGAAAGAATTGAAAAAAGGAAAAGATAATTCAAAAACAATAATTGGACATGGCAATACTCTATTTTTAATAATTGATAGAACTGAGAAGAAGATGAACAGGGGCATAGGGGACCTGAACAAACCTATAAACCAACTAGACTTAGCAGACATCTACTGAACACTTCACCCAACATAGCAGAATGAAAATTCTTCTCAGGTGCATATGGAAATTCTCCAGGATACATCATGTCTTGTGGCACAAAACAGGATACAATACATTTAAAATGTTTGAAATCATACAAGTATGCTATCTGATCATACACAAAAACTAACTCCAAATGGATCACAGACCTAAAAGATAAAAGCCAACAATTTAGAGCTCTTAGAAGAAAACATAGATGTAAATTTTTGCAATCTTGGATGAAGCAATGGTTTCTCAGATATGACTCAAAAGTCCAAGTAATAAAAGAAAAAAAAGGATACATTTGATTTCATCAAAATTGAAAACTTCTGTGCTTCAAAGGGCACTATCAATAAATCTAAAAGACAACCCAAAAAATGGAAGACAACATTTGCAAATCATGTAACTGATTTTTTAAAAACTTTTATCTAGGATCCCAAAAGAACTCTTACAACTCAGTAATACAAGATAAATAACCCAACAAAATTAATCAAATGATCTGAATAGAAATGTTTTTCAGAGAAGATATACAAATGTTCAACAAACTCATGAAGAGCAATGCAACATCGCCAGCAATCACTTAGATAAAAATCAAAACCTAAATAAGATACCACTTCACACCAATTAGGATGCCTATAACCAAAAAGACAGATAATAACAAGTATCAAGGAGAACATGAAGAGATTGGAACCCTTGCACATTGCTAGTGGAAGTGTAAATGGTGCAGCTACTTTAGAATACAGTTCTACAGTTCCTGAAATAGTCAAACACAGAGTTTCCATTTGACTCAGCAATTCCACTCCTAGGTATACAACTAAGAGAAATTAAAACATATGTTCACACAAAAATCTATTCTTGGATATTCATAGAAGCATTATCCATAGTAGCCCAAAATGGTAAACAACCTCAATGTCCATCAATTGGTGAATGGATAAAAAATATGTGGCATAGTTATACCATGCAATATTATTTGGCAATAAAAAATGACTGTAACACTGATATATACTATAACATGGATGGACCTTGAAAACATTATGCTAAGTGAAAGGAGTCAGTCACAAAGGACTACACATACCGTATCATCCAATTTCTATAAATTGTTCAAGATAGGCAAGTCTCTAGAAACAGAAAGTAGATTAGTAGGTGCCTAGGACTGGGGGTATTAAAAGGAAATGGAAAGTGGCTGCTAATAGATGCCAGGCTTTCTTATGGAATGAGAAAAATGTTCTAAAATTGTTTATGTTGATGGTTGCCTAACACTGTGAATAGAACAACTGAACAAAAAAAAATTAACAGGGAAAGAGGAGACCTGAACAAACCTATAAACTAACTAAACTTAGCAGAGATCTTCAGAACACTTCACTCAACACAGCAGAATGAAAATTCTTCTCAAGTGCAGGAGACATTCTCCATTCTCCATGGAACATTAGAACTTACTTTTTAAAAGAGTGAATTGAATGACAGGTGTGTTAGTCCGTTTTCATGCTGCTGATAAAGACATACATGAGGCTGTGAAGAAAAATAGGTTTAATGGACTCACAGGTCCACGTGACTGGCGAGGCCTCACAGTCATGGTGGAAGGCGAAAGGCACTTCTTACATGGAGTATGAGGAATGAGAGAGAATGAGGAAAAAGTAAAAACAGAAACCCCTTATAAAATCATAAGATCTCGTGAGACTTATTCACTACCACAAGAACAGTAGGGGAGAAACCAGCCCCATGATTCAATTATCTCCCACCGGGTCTCCCACACAACACCTGGGAATTATGGGAGTACAATTCAAGATGAGATTTGGGTGAGGACACGGAGCCAAACCATATCAATAGGTGAATGATATAACAGTAAAGATGGTATACAAAAGTTTTTATTGACAACAAAACATAGATTATTGACAAGCATATGACAAAGCTTGCTGACCTATTGAGTATTGCATAAAAAAAAAAAAAAAAAAAACCCTTACATTCAATGTACAACAGAGTTCTGTTGAATTTTCTTTCCATGCAGAGTGTGTCCACCTGATTCGTAGATCTCTCTCTCTCTTTCAGTCTAGGAGCAGACAGGGATATTTAAAACAAAACATGGGTGTGCCAATCAAGCAAATACATTCATGAGTAGCACTTCCAACTCCATTTTATCATTTCACCTTTTCTTTTTTATAGATATGGATTTTGGAGAATTTAATATAAATGTATGGTTTTTGTATTTTTAGTCTCTTCCAAACTTAACTATACTTGGGAGAAAGAGACTGAGCAAAAGCGATTTATATGAACTATAAATACCCATATCAATAAACGAGGAGGCAAATATGTGATGAAAATGGAAGCAGGTGAGGACACAAATAAATAATGTGATCTTCATTACAAGGTTATCTAAAATATATCTCACTGCTAAAGACAAAAAGCATTCACATTAATAACAATGTTGTGAAATGCAATGTATTTGAAATTGTGGTTGGCACAAAATGACACATCTTGGGTATGAAAACAACAATGCATATAGGTGTGGTGTCCTTGTGCTACTTAGAATGATGATTCTGCGACTTTTGGTAGACTTAAGCAGAGATCTGTGATGTAAGAAGCGTAAGCAGGTGAGGACACACAGCCAGAGCTATATAAAGAAACATACGGTGATATCTTCAGAATGTTCTTATCTTTAAATCATTCACTCTAGGGAGTGCAGGGATTTTAATCCCTGTAAGTATCTTCTGTTTTCTCTCCCAATTCCCTCCTCTTAAAGAAATCCTTGTTTTCCTTTTTAGGGTAAACCATCCATCTGTGCCTTTTCACTTCTTTTTAAAATTTGTTTTCAGTTTATCACCAAATATAAAGGACATCCCATCCATCTGCTAAAGGACTCCTGCTCAAATATGCTCAATTCTAAATGGCTTATTTCACCCTTTTCACTCCAGGGTGCTTCCATGGTATGCTGCACTTCTCCATATCATTGCATACTCCCCCGAAGGGCCCTCTCTTTGTGAGTCCTAAACTTCCTCAGCATACCATCCCTTGCAATCTGGCTTCCATTTGCTTTATTTGCATCGTAGTAGCACAGCCCAAAGGCTTTTGTTTTTATATCCATCCATCCATCCATCTGAAAAATATTTATTGTCAGGTGCTTGTTAAGATTTATGAATATACAAAGGAATAAGGCAAGCTCTTTGCTTTCAAGGGGATATTTGTTGGTAGAAATGACATGAAATAAAAGATAAATCCCTATCCTTCTTGAATTCTCCCTTCAGGTCATATGGTAACCAATGCTGATTTTCTTGTATGCTGTCTTCTCTGGTATATGATGGCATCAGAGGGACATCAACAAGCATTTTCTGACCAGGTCAAGTGCATTAATGTGTGGAGAACATCTTGAGGAGAGGTAAGCTTGCTCCCGTTCAGTTAGACACATGGAGGGGCTGTGATCCAGAATAACTCTGCCCACCTGCTGTTCTTCCTTTTTAAGGGATTGGGGGACGTTAAAGTGGGGAAAGCCCTCTTGGTCTGAGTGCCAAGTCACATTTGCTCAGGGTCATGTGTTTACAGGAGTTTCTGGGGAAGGCACCTGGCCAGGAATTGGAGACACTGGAGGAAGTAGGGTCTGCACATAGCTGCTCTTATTGGAATGGGGTTTGTGGAGGTTGAGTCCCAGTCCCAAAGACCTCCCAACCAGGGAGCATGGACTACTTGGTGTTGAGTGGCAGATTGTAGAGTTGGAGTTTCCTGTGTCTTACACATGAAATCAGAATTGGTCTTAGAAATCCAGATGAGCAAACGTGAGACTTCCAGTGTGAGGCTGAAAAGATCCAACAAAGTTCTTGCCATGTGAGAATGCTGAGGACTTATAAAATATGAGAGCCTGACTACTGAAAGTCACACTGGATTATTTTCTTTCTGTTTCCCATAAAGTAGGCAAGCTCTTATAGATGCATACTCCCATGACAACCTGTAACTTTTATAACATTGACCATGAGTAAATAGTTTATAGCTCTAATTCCTCAGCTCAACTTGATGTCTTGAAGATAGTAGTTCTCAAATATCTATCAAATAAACAAGTAAATGATTTGTAATCACTTCATTGATAAGCCTCTCTTTTTCATTATAGCATAAGTAATATGAAGCAGTGTGTAATATTTACCCTGGATTTCCCATGTTAACACAATGTCTGGCACATAAAGAACAGGCACTCAGTAAATACCTTCAAGCAAATTAATGATTACACGACTAGTTCTAATTCGTCAGATTCTGCCTCAGCAGCATTTCAGGCAACTGTGTCATCCTTTTTTCCAAACTTAGGACATCATCATCTTTTGCTCATACTTCTTATGTGGGACTCCCCATGCTCTACACACCTGAAAGCTATTTTATAAACTTTGGCCAAATGAACCTTCCACAAGTACAATTCCATTTGTGTTCCTTTACTACTCACAAATATTCATCACTTTCCATTGGCCACTGAGCAAGGTCTAGATTTAAATGACTTAAAGAATATACTAATTGTGCTCTGCCACTACATTCCTATAAAACGAATCTGCTGTCTCCAGCTGGAAATTCTCTCTCTCTCAGAAATTATCTCTCTCTGTCTGTCTCACAGACACACACACACACACACACACACACACACACACACAGCACACACACTTCTTTCTTTCTCTTCCTTCCTCTATTTCTCCTCTTTCTTCACTCATACTTTATAATCTGTAGCTTCTAGTAGCCCTTGCCACTATCTATTTTTTAGGCTTTCTGATGTGCAGTTATTTGCTCATAGAGTTGTCTAAACTGGGTCTAGCATCTTATTAGTTTCTTCCCCAACAATGGATTCATCCACAAGGAATCTGGAAGCCAAATCCTCAAGACACAGATTACAGACTTCTTGCTTCAGACACTGCTTTTGTTTTTCATTACCCGGCCCCGTTTCTTCTGACCCAGTAGGTAGAACCCCATGTACCCTTCTTTCTGCAGGAAGAAGTTCTACTCCTATGCTCTTATTCATAAGCTCACTGGTGGTTGACTGTTTATTGCCTGTATCATTTGCATACTCTACAGTGCCACAGATAGTATTCTGCATAAGGTAAGAGATCAATAAATAGATGTTTCATGGATGATGCATTCTGTGATGTTTTCTGAATGCAAACATTTCCTGTTCTTCCAAAGAAATTTTATAGTCAGCTGGACTCATTGCTAACCATATATTTTCACGAGCATGACTGTCTCCAATTGCCTGAATTGCACTCATATTTTTAAAATTAAATGCACACACAGATCTGACATTATCTTAGGATGGATTATCCCAAACTCTTTTTGTACATCACACAAGCAGACTGAAATTGCCCTCAGCCTTGCTACCTGCAGTTCCTAATCTACCTTGTCAAGGTACTGACATGCAAACTTATTTTTTCAAGACCTTCCAGGCTGAAGCTTATGGTATTTAGGGAGTCCAAAAGCCTAAATGACAATTTCCAAATGAATATTGGGAGAGTTAATCTATTTCCTCTTATCTGCTGTATAAATCTTTCCTTTGTGCTTAAATGCTTCACATTTTAATGAAAAATACATGTTTCCGAGTCCTCACTATATTGATATTTCTGTCACAGTGCCTGCTGCTTACAGTGATTTTCCAATTCTAGTCTGTGGCGTAATAACCATAGGAGACACTGATTTGGCAAAATGTGATGTTATTTCATGATCTAGTCCATAATCCACATTGGAAACCCGGCAGCAAAATGCCGCTGCCGTGTATTTATTCCAGGTATTGGCAAACATCATTTGGTGCTACCTGCATTCTCATACATGCGGACAAAATGCATAGCAATGAATTCTGCATACTCCCTCCCTTAGCATTTTATCAAACTAGAAACACAAGCACGAATTCGTCATAATATGCGCATGTGCATCCATCACTGCCTATGCCCTTCAGGAAAAATTGGTCTCTAGAGCTGAAAACAAATGTTTTCTTAAGAACTAAAAGTATTTCAGTGACTAAGTATTATTTTTTACTTGTTTACTTGTAGTTTTCTTGACGTAGTTTACCATATTTTGCTTTACTACAGCAATATTTACAAGAAAGAATTGTCTACCTGATTTGCTGAGGACTTATACCCCAATATCTTTCAACTACTGAAAATACCAATGTGCTCAAATGTTTACAATTATGCATGTACGGCGACTTAGCATCAGTAATGATTCCTGCAGTTATATGTCTTCTAGGCAGAAATCTAAAAGTCATGCTACTGTAACGCCATGTTGAGACTGCGCACCCTTTGAGACTACGCATGAGGGCTGTAACCCATGTTGAGATTAGGCGCCCTTTGAGATGACGCATGAGGGCTGTAACCCATGTTGAGTTTGCGCGCCCTTTGAGATGATGCATGAGGGCTGTAACCCATGTTGAGATTGCGCGCCCTTTTAGATGACCCATGAGGGCTGTAACGCCATGTTGAGATTATGCACCCTTTGAGATGATGTATGAGGAGGACATTTCTTCTCTGCAGAATTCTTTCCAAAACCCCATCACCCTAGTCTAATATGGAGAAAATACAGACACATACAGAGTCAGAGACATTTTACAGGATGGCTGGGGAGCATTGTTCAAACTGTCAAGTCATGAAAAGTAAAGAAATAATGAGAAACTGTCACAGACCAGAGGAGACTGGGGAGATGTGACAACTAAATGCAATGTGGTACTCTGGATGAGATCCGACGACACAAAGAGTACATAATAGGGTGACTAGTGTAATCCAAATGATGTCATACCATTAATTATGTTAACAACAAAGTAAGATTTTCAGGTAATCACTGAATTTATTTGTAAAATACTGTCATGGTTCTTCTTCCTAAAACCTTTAAACACTTTATCTGTATTATATAATAATGTTTACATTCAAAGGTATTTTAGAAGGAGTATGTGAATTAATTGGCCATGGCACAATATAATCCCCAAAATAACTTTAAAATTACAACAGATATGGACAATGGTGATATATAAACGTATTTCCTCTTGTCATACCTTCTATGCTGTCCTGTGAACATAAGATTAATTACAACCATGTCTCTCTCTCAGAAAATGTACATGGGTATCATTGAGAAGCATGCATCCTTAGAAAGCTAGCTCACTTTTTAGTTAATAAAAAGCCTCTTGTTATAAAAGTGCCAGAGTAGATAGAAAATAAGGTCATCATGCTGACCTTCTGCAGCAAAAACAACAAAGCCCAGTTTGACTTCCACTCCTTTTTATGAAAATGCACTTGTGTGGTGGAGTTCTGCCATCCCTCCAACCCAAGCTGTTGCCCGATGTCATGCAAAAGTTTTTTTTTTTTTGAGATGGAGTCTGGCCCTGTCACCCAGGCGGGAGAAGACCACCTTTTCCACTACTGCTTCTCAAAGCCTGGCCTCTATACTAGCAGCAGCAGCAGGACCTGAGAACTTTTTAGAAATGGAGATGTAAGACTTACTGAATCGGAAATCCTAGAGAGTGAGGTACAGGAATCGATGGTCTAACGAGCCTATAGAGGATTCCACTACACACCCAGAAATGAGAACTACTGCTTTATCATATAGGCAGTTTAATGTATTACAGCATAGAAGTAGTCAGCCATGTACAATCTCAGCATTGCAGTTGATAAATCGTGAATACTGTGAAAGTGCTGAGATCCTTCTTTTTACAACCTGCTTCATGTTTCTTTTTATTCCAGCACTAATGTGATTGAAAATCTTCCAAATTTTGGCACTAGAATTAAATGGATAAGTTGAGTTAGCATTCTGGAAAGATATGAAGATTTAGGAAAATTGTTAAATATAAAAAGAACAATGAAAAACTCAGCTTAAAAGATGAATCCAAAGATTGAAATTGTCACTTAAGCTGCTATAGTTACACCAAAATTTTGGGTGTGTGAATATTAATTCATTTTTCTGAGAAAGTCTGCTCTCCCTTCAGTTGGGTTTTAATAATGTGCTTGCCAGTGGCCATAACAAATAATCAGGTACTGCTGAGGTCTGCTGAGAACGAGAATCTCTGTAGATGTGCTTGGACATGGCTGACCATGGGAAATGCTGTTGTCAAGAGCATCTGTTTAGTTTTACTGCAACAGTTCAATTTACCCAGATTTTCTCATCAGTATCTACCTCGTTCCACTATTTAGAATGGTCAGTTACCTTCCTTGTTTGTCGGGCAAACCCCTGCCTTTCAGGCCTAGTGTGGCTGCTACTTCTCTGCTGAGTTCTTCTGCAACAGAGAACTCTAATTCAATTAAAAGCTCCATCTTTTTGTGGTCACCAAACTGTTGACTTCGCCATCCTCACCCCTGCTCACACTACCATCCTCTCTCACCTGGGTAAGTCCAATAATCCCCCAGTTTATCTGTCAGGAGCCCCTCTGCCCCCAGCTGGCATTTGTTCTCCATGCAAAATCATGCCAACTCCACAGTTTCCCAGTGTTCTTGGGTTGAAGGCACATCTCTTCACCATGGCCAAGTATCCATGGCTGGATTTGCCTCTGCGTACCCCTCCAGGCTCACCTCTGCCAAGGTCCTCTGTGCTCTGGTCTCATTGGCTTTGGTCAGTATCCCCCATGGCCTCTGCTCCCTCTCCAGAAGGCCTCGGTGCTCTCTCTCCCTTCTCCAACTTATGCCCTAGGTATCCTTCAAAGGTTAATTCTTCAAAGAAGTCTTCCATGACCTTCCAGAGAGCTTTCATGCTCCTCTCTTGACACAATTTTATATACGTTTGTGTGACAAGTATATACAGATTTTGGAGCCTGACAGCCTGAGTTTGAGTATCGGTTATTGCTACTTGCTAGCTGTGTGATAGTGGGCAAGTGATTTAACCTGCTTGCTTTCAGTGCTCTCATCTATAGAATGGGGATAATAGTAATGCTTACTTCATAAGGCTGTTGGGAGAAATCAATGATTTAATATAGGTAAAGTGTTTCTTGTAGAGCTGGCATCTAGAAAATGTTCAATATTACCATTGCTGTTATTATTATTATTAGTCCCCATCATTCCTTAAAGGCAAAGGCTGTTCCTGTTTTTCTTATCCTGTGTACCAGCTCATGGTATATGGCTGGCTTTCAATAAATGTTTGTTGAATAAACAAATGAATATTTCTGTATTATATTGACCACATATTAAAATAACTGTGGTAAGCACATAATTCCATCCATCTGCTTACCACTAAATTGTCTGACTGTTAATATAGGGACCATACCAAAGTGGCCCCTACATATATTTGTTTTGACTCTAGTGCCTAACATTGCACCTGCCATAAGTACTTGTGGAAGGAGGAAAGTAATGAGGAAAAAAACTATGAATAGGTGAATTTCCCTAAGCTGTTTTCTCCCTTAATTTCTTAACTACTTGTATTTTGGATGATGCGTGGTTGGATTGTTAAGGCTGTAATGGAATTCATTCTTCATCAGTACAAAGCGTGGGGAAACAGTCCTCAGATTGGAGAACCCAAAATCAAGGGAAGAACAGAAATCATGAGTCTGATATTCTAGACAGGAAATTCTGGCCTGTAGTAATCCAGATTGAAGAATTAGAATAACTGATTCAGACAGAAAATCATTTGTCTCTCAGCTCCATTATGCATGTGTAGGAGATTCCCCCATTCTGTCTATACGAATACAGGTAATCACAAAATTCCAGGTGAAGAAGCCAGAACTGCAAGTGCAGCTCATTTTTGATGAGAATCCTGATGAGCATGTGGGTGCACGTGGTGTTCAGTGAGTATGGACTGGGCTCTTCCGTAGCGGTGTAGTCATAAATCATGTTTGCTTTGCACCACTGCTCTTACCAGTTTCATTTTGCCACTTCAGTGGCCAATGCCAGATGTGTGAAAGTAGAAGATAAAGTAATAAAATGCTTTCCACCTTTCCCGAATACTAGGACATGATCCCAAACCACAAATCTAGTAGCTACAATGCTTTTGTTGTTGTTTAGTTACTTGTTAGTTTATATTCCAATAGTATTTTGGATATTTAGAAAGGAAAGGCAATACTACTAATAATAAATCAGCTTCATAAAAATAAAACACAATTATCAGTTCTTAAAACAATATAAAGTAAACAAAATTTGGAATGAATTATAGTTAGGAGTTCTGAACTGTTATTAACTAGCTTCGGCTTTGTTTTTTTTTTTTTTTATTATACTTTAAGTTCTAGGGTACATGTGCATAACGTGCAGGTTTGTTACATATGTATATTTGTGCCATGTTGGTGTGCTGCACCCATCAACTCGTCAGCACCCATCAATTCATCATTTATATCATGTATAACTCCCCAATGCAATCCCTCCCCTCCCCCTCCCCATGATAGGCCCCAGTGTGTGATGTTCCCCTTCCCGAGTCCAAGTGACCTCATTGTTCAGTTCCCAC
>NW_016804423.1:805353-818628 GCF_001698545.2 Rhinopithecus bieti
TTATACTTTAAGTTCTAGGGTACATGTGCATAACGTGCAGGTTTGTTACATATGTATATTTGTGCCATGTTGGTGTGCTGCACCCATCAACTCGTCAGCACCCATCAATTCATCATTTATATCATGTATAACTCCCCAATGCAATCCCTCCCCTCCCCCTCCCCATGATAGGCCCCAGTGTGTGATGTTCCCCTTCCCGAGTCCAAGTGACCTCATTGTTCAGTTCCCACCTATGAGTGAGAACATGCGGTGTTTGGTTTTCTCTTCTTGTGATAATTTGCTAAGAATGATGGTTTCCAGCTGCGGCTTTGTTTTTTTTATGTGATAGGTGATGTGAAATCTACCTTCCAAAATTCCCTCAGCTATAAAGTGAGAATGTTGGTCTGCTTTGGATGTCTGAGTAAAGGGCATTTTAACTAAAACATCTTGTGTCTCTACATAATTTTTCTTCTCTAACCTAACCTAAATGAATAATGCTATTTGATTGGTGAAATGACATTTTTCATGTCAAATGTCATATGACATCAGAAAAAAAAGTTGATGCTCATTCATTTTTAAAGAATGGATACATAATCTGTCATCAGAATCTTTTGTCCTTAATCTGATCTGTTGCCTCAATCCATAATTAGGCCTCAATTCTTATGCGTCATGATAGAAAAAGCACTTCACAGAGAACATTCGCTCAATAACTGCTGGAAATATTATTCATAATAAAAGTGGGGAAGATATGAAAAATAAATTCCTGTACTTGTAGAACATGATCAACTCCACATATCACTAATATAAAGTTCTTCACCCATGAAAATCTGTGAAGAGAAACTTCATAAATTTTTAATACGCAGTTATCACAAAGGCCAATAATGTATCCATATTTTGACTATAACCAGTACTATTTATTGTTGGTTTGTTTTTGTGATGCAGTCTCACTCTATTGCCCAGGCTGGAGTGCAATGGTGCCATCTTGGCTCTCTGCAACCTCCACCTCCCCGGGTTCAAGCGATTCTCCTGCCTTCAGCCTCTGGGAGGCTGGGATTACAGGCACCCGCCACCATGCCCAGCTAATTTCTGTATTTTCAGTAGAGATGGGGTTTCACCATGTTGGTCAGACTGGCCTTGATCTCTTGACCTCGTGATCCGCCTGCCTCTGCCTCCCAAAGTGCTGGGATTACAGGTGTGAGCCACTATGCCCTGCCTTATAGCGACTACTGTTTCTTAAAGAGTAAAACTATCCAGCTGATGATCTTTTAAAGGGAGCCACATTACTGAAGCCTGGAGAAGAATACCTTAGATTGAGGAAAAGCAGAGAAAGAGAGAGGGAACATTCATCTGAGATCTCTGAAAAGTGGTCTTTCTGACTTAGTCCATTTCTGTGTAGGTGCCAGAACATAGGTGCATGCATGTGTGTGTGCATGTGCGCACGTGTGTGTGTCTGTGTGTGTGTGTGTGGTTTCCACCAGAGTTCAAAGTCACTCCACCAACAACACAAGCTGACAGGTGTTCCTCAGGAATGCCTGCAGTTCCAGAGCTGCCAAGGCCACCCAATAGCGTGTGCATCCTTAAAATAGAAGAGAGGGGCATGAAAGAGCAGAAAAGAGGCATCATGTATAACAGTCCAGTATGACAAGGAAGATGCCTACGGGGCTCCAGGCTGAATGGTGAAGCAGAATAAAAAGTTATGTTTTAGAAAAAGAGGATGCAGCTTATAAACACTTTTCAGTAAGTTTAGCAGACTCCTTTTAGCATTACAATGGGTGACATCAGAGTGAAATCTGTCTGCATAAAACATATACAAGACCAGCGGAGAAGACCACAGTCAACTCACAACAAGAACTTTTCCTTCTGAAGAGGAGGCAGGATTTGGATTCAGAAACATTTCAATTAAATATTCTGCTTCACTTCCCTGTTTACATGACCTTGGGGAAACACATCGAACTCTCTTAGCCTCAGTTTTCTCATTGGAACAAGAGGCATCATTGCCCTCAAAGAACTGCTGGGAAAAGATATGGAGTGAATTATGCACCCTGCCTGACACAGGGTAGGTGCTCCATCCTCTTAGTTTATGAGAAAAGCAAGTCCTTACACAAGTAGTAGAAAATTATGAGAGAGAAAGCAAGTTAGCATGTTGAGTGAAATCAGCATGCCTTCGACTACTGGTCCATGTACATTCATTTATCTATAACATTTAGCACCTACTAGGTTTAGGTTTTCAAGCTGTATGCTGAACACAATCCCTTGTGTTGGGATTTATGACTAGAGGCTCCTAAAACCACAAATATTGTAATAATATACTTGTTTTAACCAATCAAATCAATATTATTTGAGTCATCTTAGAAACGCAAAAATAAATATTTGTGCAGTATCTGTTAAGGCATTTTCTTAAACTGACATCCTTGTAGTCTTCTCAACTAAACTTGCAGATTTACTTAGCATGCTTCTTTGCTCTTTTTCTTCTAGCTAGCTTATGGTTCATCTGACCTGAAGGATCTGAAGGATTCCCTGTTAATTCATTATGTCTTTCCTTCAGATCATTCCATGCAGGTATGCAGGAAAAGCATCTGTCAGAGTCAGAGGGCTTGTTGCAGGATTGCTGCAAACAGACCCTCTCCTAGGAGCTAAATCCAGTGCTTCCCACAAACACCCCAACAGGGGTCTGGCCATTGGGTAGCGTTAGAATCCAGGCAACCAACCCACCTTCCTGGGCCAGCAGGCACCAGCCACCTCTAATCAGCTCATTCCATCTGCTTTGAAAAAATGACTGTTCATTTTTGTTTGCTTTTATATTTGTTAATATAGATATAATCTTTGCCCCACAAATCAATAATCTAGTTTTATTCCACGAACATTTTATTAAAAACACTGTGCTTTATTTTCCACAGACACCTAAAAATGAGATACATCCAATGTTTGTCAATGGAGTACCGAATTGAAAACAGCAGTATTATAATTACTGGTTACAATATTAAGGAAATTTAAGTTGGGTAAATTTTGGAAAGGGCAGTTAAAACATGTCTTCTAGCACAAAATGAGAAGAAGAACTCTTCTGGGAATATTATACTCTTGTATTTTTATTTGTACAAAACTGCAGCCGTCGGCGGTAGGAAGCGTTTTGTCCCTCAGTCAGAACCTACTTCTGCCCTGAAGCTGGCTGTGCCAATGTATACTCACAGGTGACAGGGATCTCACAGTTAGAGTAAACCAAAGGGATTTGTGAGTTTGATTTCACATTATTTCTCATTTGGGCAGTTTTCAGCTTAAAGTGCTGGTAGCACTTTTATTAAGCCACGCAATCTTATCTTTCTTTTTGAAATTTTTTTTATGAGTAATTTGAGTGAAGGCTCCCTTTAGTAGCACTGACATTCCAAATTTTTGTTATTGTTATCTGGCCCATATCCACGTCACTGCGTGCGGTTCTAATCTGCAGTGACTATGGTAAAGTGCATAAACCACGTCACAGAAGCACAGAAAAGGCTTCAGGTCAGGCACTGCACAGCAGCTGCAACTGCATTCATACATCAATGTGTGCTTCTATAACTCGTCTCATTTAATTTGATTAAATCAAAACACTCAGAAAATAGAGTGCTTTTTATAGTTGAGCCACTGACTTTTTTTTTTCAAAGAGGAGAACACTGTGAGGAAATTCAGAATAGGTAGTGAGTCTCATTCAATTCTATCAAAAAAAAAAATATATATATATATATACACACACACACACACAAATCTCCCACAGCAACAAACGTGATTTTTATTTTAACTATATTCCAATCCAATATCTCTTTTCAGAGAAGATATATTTCTGCTTGGAGAAGCAGATAAAACAATAATGGCTTAACAATATGTTCATCTTCTCACAACCTATAAAAAACAGATGTGGATTTGTACTTTCACTTGATAACTAATACCCCTATCTATATGAATAAAAACATGGTTTCAGATCAGTTTGGGGGGACAGTATCAATTTCATCATTTTGGTTATACATGAATCATTACCTGCACAAGGACATTTCTTTAAGCAATTAGATTTTGTTTTGTTTTTTATTTTGTTTTGTTTTTTGTTTGTTGGTTTGTTCGTTTCTGACCCAAAGTTCAACAAAACCTGTATCCATTGTCTCACCTTAGAAAAATTCCAAAAACAGCCAGGTCATGAACATGCCCTCTTTTCTCTGCACTTCATGTTACAGCTAGCCAAATGAGCAAAAGTAAACAAGCAAATGTCTGAGTGAAAGGCATTTGGAAATACCAGAGAGATCACCCATTATTTTTACAAAGCAAAGTGAAGAAAAAGCACTTTGGAGGATGTGAGAATGACATGGATGTGAAACAAGTATACCCCTACATCTAGCTTCCATATTTGTTCTACACTATACCTAGGAAACACCAATATTGAGCAGTAACCAATAAAGTTTCTAATTGCATTGGTCAGTCAAAGCCTGTAACTCTGATCAAATATACCACAGACACCATAATAACTATTTGCATGCTTCAGAAATTTTCTAGACTAAAAATACCGTGGAGAACCTGACATTTAAATGTTGACATAATATATTCCCACAATAGAAACGAAATAACTTTTGGATCTCATGATTTTTTTTCCAGTGGTGAAATAAAATCAGATCTTCAAATTCTTTCAGACAAAAGCACTGATATTTAAGGGCCACGTTATGAAGAGAACCTCCTTTTTGTATTTTAATATTATTATAATTGATAATAATTAAATTTAAGATAACTGATAAATTTAATTTAACTGAAAATCTAAGTATTATTGTTGCTTCAGAACAATTTATGGAAAAAAGACCATGAGTTTACTCGTGTCTGAAAATTCTGCTGGACCATAAGCACGGATGATAGGTTTACATGGTTTTCCTTGTCAGTGAAGTTGGCATTTCTATACATTTTACAATTACTTATTCACAGCAGTCTAAGTTTTGTATTGTAATAGGAGGGTACATTCGATTTTTAAAATTTCTCTTTATGCACTATCATCTGTACCAAAGACGTATACCACTTCCAGTTCATTCGTACTATCACTACGTTGAAAGGATATTGATGTCACATTCGGTCTTAGCAGGAAGTCACAACAAGAAACTCTGGCAACAGATGCCAACCCTAACTCATGATCCTAACTTACAGAAGATTACCTTTTTATAACCCAAGAGTGCCATTATTACCCTCGGAACCCTCACCAAGTAAGTAGGAAAACGACACTAAGAACAATTCGGCCCAGCTGTCTCTGGTCCATTTCCCTTTCTACCGCCTCTCGTGCATTCAAGCAATCTAACTTGATGAATGATCTTCCAGTTGGAAAGATGGGGACTTCACACTGTGCAGACCCAAAGATCTGTCTTCCAAAGGCTAACCACCACTGTATCCTTCATTCCTTTAAATGTCGTGTTTATTTGAATATATTAAGAATAATATCAAGGTAATTTTCTACATATAAAATTTATGTTTAATTTTTTAGGAACCATCATACTGCTTTCCACAGTGGCTGTACATTTTACATTCCCACCAACAACGCACAAGGGTTCCAATCGCTCCATACCCCTGCCGACACTTGCTATTTTTTGATTCCGGGACAGTGAACCTAATGGCTGGGAAATGGTATCTCACTGTGGTTTGGATTTGGGTTTATCTCATGATTAGAAATGTTTCGCATCTTTTCATGTCTTTTGGCCATTTGTGCATCTCACTGGAGAAATATCTATTCAAGCCCTTTGGCCATGTTTTAATCAATTTCGGGGAAGTGGAGTATTCTTGTTGAGTGTTTCCATCCCTCCTCTTTTTCCCTCCAAACACCCTCTCCGTGTGTTCTCACCCCTTCCCATATATTTAAGCTCCTTCTGCTCCACAGGCCTCCAAAGGGAGGCCGAAGAACGCGATGTGCCACTGGCGCATGTGTGTGTGCTGAGATGTTTTCCTGTTCCTTTTGTATTAAGCTATGAATGGAATTAAACCTTACTCATCTTTAATATTTGGATTAAAATGGGATCCTTCACGGCATCCTTATCTCAGATAATCCTATGTCCTACATGAAAAATGGGAGTCCTGAGGGAAACAGGATGTTCCACACAGAGCGTGGGCTGACAGTGCTGACCTCACTCTGGCTGTGTGGATTAAAGGATCTCCTCATAATCAGAGTTGTAAAAGATTCCTGCAAAGAAACTGGGACTGAAGAGTGTCCTCAAAATAGAAACACATAAATCAAGAAGAAATTGCAATGCTGACACTTTTCCTACTCTGAATAAGCAACTTTCATTATCCACATTTCAAGGTAAAAACCAAGATAGTTCATCCAGATCTGAACAACAGACAGTTTAAAACTTCAAATGATCAAGAACACTATTTGACCCCTGGATAAACATTGACTACTGCTAACAATAAACTTTACCATACATGTACACTGTGGCCTGAGAAACTGAAGAAACCAATAAGATTCAAACACTTAAAAAGTAAGCCTCAGCACTTAATAAGACTGGCAATTATTTATAACTTAAAGAAAGAACATATTAAAATATAGCAGCACTGTATAATAATTTGCAGAGATGGAACGTAGTCATGACAGCATCTTGGGTCCTGCAGAGTTATGCTGGTTTGGCTTAGGTCAACGTACAAACAAATTATTTTTCTAAAAAAAAGAAATACAAAAAAAAAAAGGTCCTAAAGTTTCTGACTAGTGCTGTAATTCAACAGAAAAAAGAGTAGAAAATCTGGGACGAAGCTCGAAATGTAAACATACTCGATTGCACTTCTGAGAAAGGTGATTATATAATGATGAGGTAGAAATTACAGTAACTGATTTCAGGGAAGACATTTAAGCTTTGGAAAGCGCGTTTTGTAACACGATGTTTGTGCGTATTTGCAGCCTCTGGGGTTTTGTTGTTGAAAACAATGTATGTCACCTCTCATCTCTGCCCAGACGCAGACGGAGAACTTTCTAACACATTTCAAAATATTCCAGAGTTTAGCCTCGGTTTAAATTCATTTGATAATGAGGCAAAATTCAACTTTCTTTTAGTTTGTAAAGATAGTTAAGTTTAAGGAAGATGGGAATTCAAAATGGCGTTTCAACTGTTTGAGGTAAAAAAATTTTTCATAGTTTGTGGACCTCATTAAAATAAAGTCTAATGATTTAATAAAGTCCATATTGTCCTTCCATTTAGAACCACACATTTTTTGATAGTCTTTTAAACTATTATATCCAGTACTGAAACCAAACTGTGACATGAACTGAACCTAGAAGGAAATTTTCCAAGTACTTTATCCTAAATATTAAGCCAAGATTTTAGAAATCATGATGGATATTCAATCCTATTATTCTAACTTCAAGCTGATAATTAACATGTTATTAATATAACATTTATTATATTTAATCCATTCTATTTAAGTAAAAACAAAGATATTCTATATCATTCATAGGCAAAATGTTTTAAAATATTGTTTACTTCAGCTTTATCTCATCTTATGTAAATATTTTGTATATATACTGAATGTGCATAAATATATATATATACTTGCACATTAGTGCTAATGTATTTATATATAGATCATATATAAATAAAATATTCATATTTTGGGTATATACTGAAGATTTTCTAACCCCACTTGGATCCCACAAGCACCTCAAATCTAATATGTACAAACTGAACTCCACACGATCACCTTTCAAAAACCTGTTTGTCTGCCTCCCCTGTCTTATGGAAGGATACCACCTGCTGCTCACTTGCCTACATTGGAAGGGTCACGGTCCTTCGCAGCTCCTCGTTCTTCCTTTCATTAACATCCATACAGTCCTGTGCATTGTGGCAGCCAGAACCCTTTGTCCTCTTCCTTCAACCCTTACAGGCCCCATCTGGCGTGACTTCTGCTCTCCTCTGTCTCACTAATTACAAGAATCTCCTACCTGACCTTCCTTCCTACAGTGCTGCTGTCTCCCGACCCCCAGTTCAAGCCGCAGAAAAGTGATCTTTCAAAAGCAACAAATCATAGGCTGCATCTTCTTAAGAGCACTCAGTAGTTTCCCATTGCCCTTGGATACACTCCAATCTCTTCTTCTTTAGCAGCACAGTGCCTGCTGGCATCTGTAGTCTCCCCTCCCTTACACTCTACCATGGAGCTAGTCAGCACTTTTTCCATTCTTCACATGGCCCCTGGCCTCTCTGGTGCTCCACACACATGCCCAATCTCCTAGCAAATGGTACCCGTCCAGAAGTTCTCTGTGCAGAGGGCCCCTGCTAGGTGAAGCCCTCTCAGAGGGTCCCTGCGCCTCCTTTAACATACCACTTTGAACACACGAAGACACGTCTGATGAATAATTTGAACTGCTTCCAGAACAAGAACAAGGTCTACATTGCTCACTAGGGTAGACTTGGTGACTTACACAGTGTCTTACCCATACCACACCTTTCTTTAATTGATGTGAATACGCATATGAATACTACTGGTATAATTTTACACTCGGTTCAAAATAAGCTCTCTGTTGTCCAATGTGCATTTGTGGGATAAAACTCACCTCCTCTTTTCTTTTTCCACCTATAGGATTATTTTTGGAAAACTATTCCTGCTAGCTGTCTTACACTGTTACTTCTATCTCTTAAAACAGATCTTCTACATTCAAATCTCCCTATCATGAAGTATCAAATATATTTACTTTCTTGTGTGCCATGTTTAAATGTATTTTTTACTCGTGCTCAATGATCATCATCCCCCTTCTCAATCCTTTCCATCAGAAAGTTGTTAAAAACAAGATACTTGATGTACTAAAGCAATGGGGAAACAGATTAAGTCATGAGTCAAAAACTTCTCAACCAATTAGTTAAAATGTTGAGAGAAAGGACAAGTTTTCTGACCACCTGTTACCTGAGGCCATGATAATACTTCCCATGTAAAGGTATTGTTCCATAACATCTTTTTACTTTTTTCTCATAAGAGTATTTAAATTTCCAGTATTTTGCATACTATCTTAAATACATTAAAGTATCTTAAAGCTTTTTTAAAATTTTTAATAATGCCATTCACTAATGTATAAATTTGTAAAACTATGGAAACTTTGAGGAAGAAATTTCAAACTTAATATGGTTGGCCCTCCGTATCTATAGGTTCTGTACCCATGGATTCAACTGAGGATGGAAAATATAAAAATAATAATGATAGCAATCATAATAATAAATAACAATGGCAATAAAAATTAAACACGAATTTTAAAAATACAGCCTAATAACTAGTTATATAGCATTTGCTTTGTATTCTGTATTATGAGTAATCTAGAGATGGATTGAATGTACGTGGGAGAATATGCATAGGTTAGATGCAAATACTATGCCATGTTAAATAAGGGATGTGAGCAGCTACAGATTTTGGTGTCCATGGAGATCCTGGAACCAAATCCCTCTCAAATACCAAGGGACAACTGTAGTCAATTAGACCACTTTTGCATTCTATTTGAGCCAAAGAACAAGAGACTGAATTTTTAACATATTTTTAATAACTGCACAGCTCTTACCATCAATGTCAAGAGTACGGGGAAAAAAATGAATGAATCCTGCCTTTATTTATCAGCCAAGCTGTGAGAGAGTAGTCTTCAGAGTACTGGTCCAACAAGGTTGGCAATTAATGATGCAATAAAGGGTAAACAATTAACTAGTGTAATTAAAAAGATTCTGAATCTCATGTCTAAATGTTACCCCAGACAGCTGGATCATTTGCCTGAAGAAAAGTTTACTCTCTGATTTTTTTATAAGAAAAATAGAATCAATTTTCATTCTCATACTCCCTGTTTAGATGGTAAAGAAGGTTCTCCAGAAAATATACATTAAGCTATTTCAACTCTGCTAAGGTATGGTATGCAATTTAATTTTGAAAATTCTGTCAAAACATTGTTCATCTGTAGCACTGCTTTCTTAACTGTGGGACGATAATTTCCTGTGTAACAAATTCCTCAGAAAGGTTCCTAAGGAAACGAGGCAAGAACAGCAAACTAATTCCAGGTTTAACATGACAGCAAACGGCACAGAGGAGGGCAGGGAAAGCTCACTCACGGGAGACACGTCATAAATGATAGCCTCTAAAGACCGACTGTGGAAGAAGGCAGCCGTCACATATACACTAGCATTAATACTTGCCTTTCTCTTCTGTTTCATCCTCTTGAGAAAATATGTGATTACGTATTGTCTATGATGCTCTAATATGGGGTTAGTTATATTTTTCTTTTGATGTAGCACAATATTTATTTACAAGATGGTTGTAAGGATATAGTGTCTTAAGGGTTAAAAACAGAGGCACCAGAAGCCTAGAAGAGCATGGGTTCAAACATAAAATGGAACAACAGATTTTTCCCTTCTTTTCTTAGACACCAGAAGATTAAAAAGCCTTATAAGGTATGTACTGTCCTCAGTATCTCCCCTTCCCCAAATGATGGAAGGATTGATTTGCCTCCCTCTTGGCTCCTAACTCTCACAGCGAAGGCTCTTACAAGAGAGGATGACTTACCTTCACTAATAAAAGAGCCATCAGTCTACCAGCCACTCCTCTGAAAGCAGGAGGAATAAACCTCCTTTTAGGGACTGTCCCTTTCCTCAGCCGGTCCTGTCCTGAGAATGAGAGAGTCAGTGCTTTTTTCACTTGAGGCTTTTTTGTCACCTATTATGAAGCAAAATAGAAGACACAAAACTCCACAGTGAAATATTCAAGTGAGCTTAGGGGCAGGCAGAAGACCCCACACACACGCCGGTGACTCAGGGCTTACATAGTTAATAACAGTATTTCTGAAGTATATTAATAATAATATTCGAGCAATAGTGACAGGAAATGTGTGAAGTGACAGTATTAATTCAAAGAGCTAGCACTCCCTGAGGCTTACTCTGTGCCAGGCTGTGGGCTTCACATTCTTATTTTACTCGTCACAGAAGCCCTCTGAGAACACGCGCTCTGTAGTTACCATCTTATAGATGAGGATCAGGGGTGAGAGAAGATGATGACCTTCCCCACAGTCTAGATCAACAAAAGGAACTAACAAGTCCTGGGCAAGGGTTTAAACCCAGGAAGCAGAAGCAGCACAGAGCCAGTTTGCCTTTTTTTTTTTTTTTTTTTTTTTTAACGAGACAGGGTCTTGCTCTCTTGCCCACGCTGGAGTGCAATGATGCGATCATACCTCAGTGCAACCTCCACCTCCTGGCTTAAGCAATCCTCCCACCTCAGCCTCCTGAGTAGCTGAGACTACAGGTGCACATTACCATGCTCGACTAATTTTTGTAATTTTTGTAGAGATGGGGTTTCACCGTGTTTCCCAGGCTGGTCTCAAACTCCTGGACTCAAGTAATCTGCCCCCCTCTGCATCCCAAAGTTCAGGGATTACAGGTATGAGCCACCATGCCTGGCCCAGTCTCACTTTAAACATAATACACAGGTGATTTTATGGAAATTTTAGGAAGCACTTTGCTTTCAAAGCTGTCTTAAATAATTTTTGTGTTTGATACAAAAGGGGCTTAGAAGAGAATAGAAAGCCTTGAAATTAAAATCGTTGAACATTAACATTTTGTAGTAGTATTTTGCTAAATATGTCAATATCATTAAAAATGAGGACTTTCTCACTGAAAAAAACGGATTAGCCCATCTGCTCATGAGATGCGAATTTTTTAATTTAAAAAAAATTAAAGTTTAGTTAGGAAAATAGTAGAAATATTTTGTAACATAAGGAAGAAAATCAGAATCCAATAATATTCTGAGTTAAGTATTACTCTGTATTTGAAGGGTACTTAACAGGATTTTTCTAGCAAGGAAAGTCCTGGTCTGGTTTCAAAATATTCTTGAAAATATTAACTAGCCAAGTGACCTCAGGTGAGCCTCTCTAATTTGTTGCTGAAATGTATTTGAAAATCTTTGGAAATGGCAAAGCTCTTTATGAATGTTACTAACATTAGGTGATGTTATTCACAGCACTCATCAATCTCAACTTAGCAGGTAGCATGAGGAACAATGGGAGGCAGAGAGGATGGCACTAAGGGGAAGAACTCTCCCAAGTTCAAGTTCTGATTTACTGAATGAAAAATATATCAGGGCACGGACAACTCTTAATCACAGTAAAGGGCCTTTTCTTGCTTTAGAATGAAAATAATGTAGTCTTTTTCTGCTACGATCTCTTTAATCCGTGTTAGATCCTGGATGCATGTTCATAGGAGCATGCTTTCCACCAGCTACCTGTTACACGCGACACAAATTGAAATGTGTTAGAAATGTGTCCCCTAGCCCCCTTTAAACAGGAAGAGCAAACTGATTTCCAAATGCAGGATGCTCTAGACAGTGTAAGCAATTACAGGAAAATAAAATATTGTAGTTGAAAAGGAAAATAAAACATTTAATTTGACTTTAATGTATTGTTAAGGAAAAGGAATGCACCGCGGTGCATGTCAGATTTTATTGTTTCTGGGCATCCCCTCAGGAGGCTATTGAACTGTAGACCCTGATTCATAGGCTGGCGTTGGGTCTGAGTGAAAGAAACAATTCCATTTCTTGACATCAGTGGTCCTTTTCATTCATACCACCTTCCACTGTCAGATGAACTGCAAGAATTTGCCTTAGGCGTCTATCTCTCAGATGGATTCGGGGTGAGTTCTGTAAGTACAGAGGACGTAACGCACAATGGTCCTGTAAAGAGTGGGGAGATGCTGAGAACACAGGGAGATATCAAAGCTTGAGTGACACAAATAACCTGAAATCACCTGGGGAGGCTTGGGGACCCCGGATGCCCCACCAGCTGCGCAGACTCCCAGGCGCCAGCGCGACATCTGCTTTCTCTCCTCCCCTGCAGCACTTCACAGAGCCACCCGGGTGTGAGAAAAGACATTTGACGAGGATGATGAATGAAAATGATACTTTACCAGTTCTTTCTGCAAAAGAGCCTGAAATACCCTAAGATCATTTGACAGAGGTTTCCCTGTGAGAAGGCAATCATCACTGACTTACAAGGGAGCCTCCATCAATACAGTATACAGATTAAAAAAAAACAACAGTAAAAGAAACTCATCATAGAGTCATAAGGCTTCAGAAATGTGCTATGGTTTTATATTTTTCTTTTTTTTCTTTTTTTCTTTTTTTGAGGCGGAGTCTCGCTCTGTTGCCCAGGCTGGAGTGCAGTGGCCGGATCTCAGCTCACTGCAAGCTCTGCCTCCCGGGTTCCCACCATTCTCCTGCCTCAGCCTCCCGAGTAGCTGGGACTACAGGCGCCGCCACCTCGCCAGGCTAGGTTTTTTTTTTTTTTTTTTTTTTTTTTTTTTTGTATTTTTT
>NW_016804423.1:818960-824056 GCF_001698545.2 Rhinopithecus bieti
TTTTTTTTTTTTTTTTTTTTTTTTTTAGTAGAGACGGGGTTTCACCGGGTTAGCCAGGATGGTCTCGATCTCCTGACCTCGTGATCGGCCCGTCTCAATTAGGTGCTCGAAATGTGAGTAGAAGCGACTATGACTTCTGTTCAGACTGAACTTCCAAATGCTGGAAGCACGGTAAACTCGGCACAAGAAGCACTTGTGAAGGAATGGGGTTCTAAAGAGCCTGCCATGGACCCTTTCCACATCTACTAAGGAGTTTTGGCATTATACCATAAGCCCTCTGAGTATAGCCAGAAACAAACAAACAGAAAGCCAGCATCGGCACCTGGGGGATTGTCAGAAAAGCACTCTCAGACCCAACTCCATCCTACGAATCAGAACCTACAGTTCAGCAGGCTTCCAAGGGGATTCCCCAAAACCATAACATCTGCGATGCACGGCTATGCATTCCTTTTCCTTAACAATACATTCAAATGAAATTGAATGTTTTGATTTTTTCCTTTTCAGTTGCAGTATTCTTTTTCCTGTAATTGCTTACACCTTCTAGAACACCATGCATTTGGAAATCAGTTTGCTTTACCTACTTAAAGGGGACTGGTGGTCACATTTTAAGGCATTTCAAATTGTGTTGTATGTAATAGGTAACTGGTGGAAGGCATGGGTGTATGAACATGCATCCAGGCTATATCAGAGATTAAAGAGATCTTAGCAGAAAGAATGGTGATGGCAACAGTTGAAAAGTGCTTTAGAGATCTGTCTTATTCAAGCTATCATTTAAATTCATGCCAAACACACCTCCACCCTAGTCTTTCCCTCCAGTGATCTCACTTGGTTTTAAAAAAATACATGCTGTTAGAGGTTCCAGTTACTCCCTGAGCAGGTGGGAGGATGGCACAGAGCTCTTCAATCACTCATCTGCAGAGTTCGGGGATGTTTTGAGTAAGAAAGTCATTATACAACAACAAATCCTCTTCTATCACATTTCACTTGTGAGTAATTATTGTGTTCTAGCAAGTGAAGGATTAACAGACCTTCCTCGCAGTAAGAGAGAGCACAGCAGGTGCTTCCCCCTCACCTTCAGGGGCCTCTATTTGGTTGCAAAATTCTGCCTGTGTTTGAGTCCGCATCTTGCCCTCTCAGATAGTGAGGATACACGGTGACCTCCTCCATCCTGAATTAAACTAATAATTTCTATCTTCCTAGAAAAAAAATAGATTTGCTATGTAACAAGACTCGGGTAAGGGGCTGATATTTAGTTGGCCTACCGAGTTTAGTGCTTAGTTTAATTCTAACTAATGCCATGCACATGAAGCATCTTCCTGCTTTTTTCCTGGTCACATCATATAAAATCATAGGTGTTATTTAAGCAGTGTCCTGACATCTTCACTTTATCCTTCTTCATCACACTGAAATGCCTTAAAATGTGATCGCCAGTCCCCTTTAACTAGGTAAAGCAAACTGATTTCCAAAAAAAAAGCCTCTTAAGTATTATTTAATTTTTAAATAAAGGGATATTTATGACCCATAAAACATTGGGGAGACAAGGAATAAAGTGGAAAAAGTATATTAAAATAGTGAAATACCATTTTTTTTATGTCTTGTGTGGAACTTAGACTACTCTGTGAATAATTTAAAGTGGTGAAACAGCATAGTATACTATATTCCAGTCTATCTTTCAGACTCCAATCTTTTATCACCTACCTAAAATCCCGGTTTCCTCATCTAGTATGCTTCTGCTTCCAATTTAAATCACTTATCATTTTATACACAGATAAAGTTTAAGCTCTATAGCTTATCATGAGAGGATCCCCTTTATAAGAAATGCTAGTTATTTCATATTGTTTGCTGTTGCCAGGCATTGTACAAGCACATTCCATATATTAATGCAATCCACTGTCTGATGTAAGTTCAATTATTCCCCACCTGAGAGGAAATTAAAGGAGAGAAAGGTCAAGAAACTAGCCCAACGACGCAGAGTTAGAAAGCAGCAGAGTATGACCCCAATTCTGGGTTTATAGAGTGGGGAAAATGTGGTCCTGCCTAAGACAAAAAAAAAAAAACTCTTAAGTATTATTTAATTTTAAATAAAGAGATATTTATGACCCATAAAACATTGGGGAGACAAGGAATAAAGTGGAAAAAGTATATTAAAATAGTGAAATACCATTTTTTTATGTCTTGTATGGAACTTAGACTACTCTGTGAATAATTTAAAGTGGTGAAATAGCATAGTATACTATATTCGGTTTGCACTTAAACTTGTATCTCCTTCCCTTTAATATATAAAAACAAGTCACAAACACAAATATTCTACAAATGCATATATACCATGGACTTGGCAATGCTCTTAGGTAGACAAAGGGAGATCCATAACTGGATCCTATACATACCCTAAGATCTAAATACAAAAGAAACTAAAAGAAGTCAACACAGTTGATAAAGCCCTTTACCAATGCCACTGCGCTATATATTTCCAGTCATTTCTTCATGCATTCAATCACTCATTCTTTAGTCAGTTAAATGCAGTCGGCTGTGTACCTAACTCTATACATGCAACTATACGAATAGGAAAGAAACAGAGAATTGAGTCTTTGGGATTGGAAACTGCAGAAGGATTGTGATCTATCTGAAGAGTATGTAGGTCAAGGTTATTGTTAGCTACATATAACAACATAATCCCAAATAATACTGGCTGCAAACAAATAGTTTATTTCTTAAATTTTAAAAGTGGCAGCAGATGGTCCATATTGGTTTAGGAGATGCAGATATTCATCAGGTCTGCTGAAAATTGTACCAATCTTAGAACATGACCTTCCTGGCCAAGGTTCAAGGTGTCTGCCAGAGGTCCTGAACATTATACTTGCATTTCAGGTGTCAAAATGAAGTGACAAAAGGAAAAGGAATGTGCCTTCCCTATAAGATGATCCCCCTAAAGGATTACACCAAATGCACACAGACATTCAGTGCACTTGGTCTCACTGACACATGCAGCTGCAAATTCGTTTGGGATACCCGGGTTCTATTCCTCGACAGTGAAGAGCGAATGTCTATTGGGAAGCAAATGTCAGTCTCTCATACGTGGAGACAAAAGAACCGGACCAAAATCAACTACTTTCAACGTTTTCAGTATATCAAACCCGTCAGACACAGTAAGGTCCTTCCACAACACACCCTGGCCTTTCTAGTCTCTGCGTTTTTGTTCTCGGTATTCTGTTTACCCAGAATGCCCTTTTTTCCTTCAAATGTTAAGATCCTACTCATCTTTATTATTTGATTTAAAAGCTACTTTCTAACTGAAATCTTTCCTAATCCTTCCTTGCTGAACTTGACCTTTCCTAGTGATCCCTACCATCCTGGCTTGGAAAACAGATCATTTTAAACAACTCTGTTTCTCTCATTATATTACACGCTCTCGAGGGGCAGGGGTCATCATCCAGGTATTCATTCATTTACTCAACAAACGTGAATTGAGCAACTATTATGGTCACCTCCATTCCGTGTTTTGTATATACAAGATATTTTTTAAAATTTATTAAATCATGCAATTACACTTACGCAGATTTGAAATAAAATTTTAACAGCATTCTAGGTTTCACAATCCGGTGAGGAGTCAAGGCAATCAGGGATCATCTGGGCTTCCATCTATCACTGCCCAAACTACTGGCTAAAGAGCTTGCATGAAGAGAGAGCCCTCGCTATGTGTGCCTTTCAGGTGCAATCCTAAAAGGGACAGAGCTGGTCAAAGACAAAGATTTGGCACATTTGATGACATGAAGAAGTGCTCTTAGAGGGCATTTTCCTTTAAGTAGAAAAAATTCATATTAAAATATTTGAGGAGAGAAAAGGGGAAATCCCCACCACTGGAATAATGTAAATAAATATTATAAGTCATGGATGTTTACTCCTGTTTAGTATGTCTTGGTTCTTCCCAGTGATAGTTACTCTGGGCTTTTATTGCCCATACAAAAGAGAAATGCACAAAAAAATACTGGAATCTCCTTAAAAAAAAAAACTTTAAAAAAAAACATAAAAGTTTTCAATTGTTTGTTTGACTTTGTTTTGTTTTATTTTGTTTCAACAAATCACATTTCACAAAGACTGTTTTACACTGCCATAGGGAAAGCATATTGTTTAAATAAATTATGAAAAGAAGTCAAAATGTATGCCTTTTAAATAATATTTCCTGCATACTTGAAGTATCACTGAAATCCCAAATATTATTGCAAAAGAATGCTTTCTAAAAATCATATGGAGAAATATGCATCTATATGTAATTACTATTGTTTTAGAAATAGATAATATGTGGATAAAATATTCATGAGTAGCTACATATTAAAATAAAATATGCTCATATCTGCTTATATTTATGACCTCTTAAATTTATTACTTGAAATATCATATTCTTTTGATTTATACATAAATTTTTAAAATTTGATTCCATTTAGAATATTTTAGCCAATTTAACCTCAATGTGTATAATAAGGTAAAACAAGCAATTGATGATTTTATTTCTTTAAAATGCCTGACATATCATTGATATAAACATGGCCCAAAATCCATATACTCATAGATATCAGAATTGAAAAAAAATTTTAAAAATGTGTCATTATTTATTTGTATGAAAATGAAGTATGCCTATTTTATAGATGAAACAATCAAAACTCAGAGAAATCAAATTATTTGTGCAGGATAACAAAAAAATAGTGTGTCTATTACAGAAATTTAGTAATTGCCTTTCAGAATTCCTTCAGTAATGGCTATGATTATAATACAAAATTACAATTGCTTTCAAAATCAAATGTAAAGATTAAAAGGTTTAAGGGTATAAAAGTTTTTTAAAGGGTATAAAAGTTTTATACCCTTTTTATAAAAGGATATAAAAGGGAATAAAAGTAAAAAGTTTAAGGGTATAAATTTATACATTAACCAACAAATATCAGTTTTTGTGGTAAAGTATCTTTAGAGTTTTTTAAATTTATGTTAGTATCTCAAATTGTAGTGGACGTAAGTCCCTCACAATGCCTTATAGAGTTTCATATTTAAATAAGTTTCGAGATTCAAAAGCACATGATATACAAAAGACTGGCCTTTATGGCAGG
>NW_016804423.1:825265-851350 GCF_001698545.2 Rhinopithecus bieti
GCCAGGATGGTCTCGATCTCCTGACCTCGTGATCCGCCCGTCTCGGCCTCCCAAAGTGCTGGGATTACAGGCTTGAGCCACCGCGCCCGGCCCCTAATGTTTATTACTAGAAATAAAGACAGTCTGTTGAGTAGCAAGTTGTATGTAGCCACAAATAAATATGGATGTTAAGAAAATCTAAAAAAATCACAAACTATACAAGCAAATCTTACGAAACAACCAGAAAAAAACTGATAATAAAAAACACAAATTTAAACTGAAAAGCTGTCATTATGTCAGGGTTATTTTATATTTTTGCAAAATATTAGTAAGAATTTGAAAATTCATTATTATATAGGTCCTTCTTAAAATATACTTCAATGAAGTTTTAAGGAACAAAATCCCTTACCTTTGGATTCAGTCTTATTAAAAGAATATTCAACAATAAGTATAACTGAATTCAATATTCAGTAGTTCTTGCTACAGACTAGCTCTTCACAGTTAATCATCCTTTTATTCATCACACACCATTAAAATAACTTCAGTCCCTTAATAAAGCTAATCATAATATAGTAATTATATGAATCATCCTTTGATTTGAAGAAATCCAACAACTGATAGTTTGACAATGGAATGAATACATTTTCAAATGAAGAGATGGATTTTTTCCCTAGTTCAAACAAGATTTTGACATTGCGGTGCAGCATGACTTTATCTAAGAACCACACAGAAAAAGACCATAGCTAAACTGTGCCGAATTTCCTCCGGAGCATGGCGTAGGGATAGTCATTTCTGAGGGTCAAAGCAGGCCTGGATACCCAACAGTTGGGTCTTTCTTTTTTGTGTTTATGATACTAAAACTAAATTTCTCCAAGTCAAATATATCAATTTAACAAACATTTAATGAATACTTAGGTATCAGATATAATGCAAGAATAAATAAGATTTAGACTTTTGGAAATTTACAACAGCACATTAATTCTAAGTCAACAATTATGCATAGGTAAAAGGAACACTATACACATGTATTAATAGTGTATAGTCAGTTCAAAATATCTGGGAACATGGTGATTTCATTTATGACACAAAGGATTTTCCAGAAAGATTTTTTAAATTCTTAATTTTGGTGGAATGCGCTCATTTCTTTTGTCATTTTGGTGTGACCCAAGTCCAGATGAGAGATTGCTAATTCCATTGTCTTCGTCAAACATCAATGTAATGCTATCAGGCGGCATACACTTGCAATCCTTTTCCAAGTGGTGATGATGTATTTGCAGTGATCCACTTCCACTTCCTGAAACAATCAGAATGTTGAGTGTGTGCTATGGAATAGAGCTACCTGATGATAAGGAAGAGGTGGATGTTGAGGTGGGCAGGGTAATGGTGAACCTTAGCCTTAGTCCACTTGCCCAATGCCCCAACACGATTCACTCCTTCTCCACAAAGATCCATACCAGTCACTCAATGAGCATGAATCCAGAATCCGAAACACTATCCCCACACTGTGTCTTCCATTTTCAATACAAAGCATTCTATTTTTCTCCACTTATTTGGATAACTTTAGCTCATGAAACCACAGTCATATAGAGATAAATGCAATTGAGAATAATCTTTCAGATCTCGGGATCCTTTAACCCCTATGCTTTTTGGGAGAAGACTCGAAACTATTGCTAAACATATACCTCCATGCTATCTTCCCCACTCTCTTTTAAACTATGGCCATTTTAAATTACAAGTGAATAAAATCTCATCCATCAGCTCTATCAATTTTAGCACCATAATACTACCCAAAAGAATCCCACTGCTAAAGAATTCTTTGTAACACTATTCTGAGAAAGGGCAGCTTGAAACCTGGAAGATAATGATAGAGCTGAATATAATTCAAATTCATGTATATAAATATAATTCAAATACATATGAATAAATATGTGTGTGTATATGTGTGTGTGTGTGTGTATATATATATATATAATTAGAGTACACAGGAAAAAAATAGTACCAATCATAAGGAAAGCCCTGAAATTTACAAATCTATCTTCTTTGAGCCCAGGTTCTCTGCATTTTGCGCTTATCCCCTGGTAGACTGTATCACTGCTTGTCATGCATTCCAGGTCCCTCCCTGCCCCATTGAACACAGGAGTGGTAACATGACTTGCTTCAGTCAGTGAAAGGTAGCTGCAAGCGTCCTGTATCTCTTTTGAGCTAGATTTTTCAAAGCCAGAGTATGGCCCTGTCTCTTTTTCTTCCGCCATGAAACTCACCAAGTTCTAGATAGAGACTGTTCTGTCAGACGGGAGTCTGGAATGAAAATGTATACAGAGGCACTGTTGAACCACAAAAGGCATAGAATGTTAGTAAGAAAGAAACCTTTAGCAGAAATTGTTGCAAGCCAGGAAGACTTGGGGAATATTCATTAGTTCAGGGGAACTTTTGTCTATCCTGATTGACACATGTATCTGCCTTTCCAGCCTGCCTCAGTACTCCCATTCCTACCCCAGGGAGATTTTTTCAGCTCTCCCTAACAAAACCATACAGTAAGCAAAATGTGGGAAAATCTTACTTTAAGGTAAATGTGTAATGAGGATAGGCATGTAGAATCTGTGCTTTAATGAGGATCAAGGACTGAAGACAAAAGATGTATCTCCTAAAAGAATTAGAAGAATATCTAGAATTCCAGAGTTCATGAAAAGAAATAAATCTGCTAGTAGGGTCAGAATAGCTGACGAGGAGTTTCCAGACCTCTATTCATAAAAGGCAGTTGTCCTCAAGTGCCTTCATGTTTATTTCAAATCCCATTGCTGAAACCTTTAATCTGGATTTAGCCTTATGGGCAGCATTCCAGACAAATGAGATTTAGATAGATGACTAAATAGGCGTATATGATTACTGCAATGGCCTAAGTCAGTCAATCTAATTATGAGAGTTCTAAGTCACCACGTAGAAACTACAGGTTCCAAAGATTTATTAATTTGCTCCAAAATACATTTTTAGGAAACAGACTTCTAAAGCAATTATATGACATTTGTTATTCCAAAATGACAGCAAATTTCTTAAATTAAGATAATTAAAGACAAACTTTAAAATTGATTTTACACATTAACCATTTTGGGGGAAAAAAGAAAACTTGAACATGACCATTTTTTTATTTCATTAATTAAAACTAAATTTTCCTTATATAGAATAATGCCTAATAAAATTTTACTTACCTATTTGCATGTAATAATGGGTGATGGCCTTCTATGTTTACAAATATTTATCAAATATTTCTCTTTGATTTCATTGACAACATCGAACAAAAATAAACATGTATATTTCCTGAGCTGATTTTACAGTATGTGAAATTATCTCTGATTATCTAAAAAATAATGTATTGGATGTGCAAAACAGTCTTTTAGGTGGGCCTCTGATTTTTCCTCTTGAAATTCATGACCTTGTGTCATCACCTGTCCTTGAATGTGGTCAGAACCAGTGTGTTGCTTCTAACAAACAGAATACAGCAAAGGTGAAGAATGTCAGTCTCGTGATGACATTACATAAGACTGAAACATCTGTCTTACTGAGAAACATTCCCCCTTGCTGGCTTTAAAAAAGCCAGCTGCCAGATTGTAAGCTACGCTGGAGAGGGTCACAGGCAAAGAAGTCAGAGACAGCGCACAGACAGCAAACAGCTGAGATCCTCAGCTGAACAGCCCTCAGGGAGCAGGATTCAACAACCACGTGAGCTTGGAAGCTGATCTCTCCCTAGCAGAGCCTCAGATAAGACCCCAGCCCTGGCTGACACCTTGACTGTAGCCTTGCTGAGGCCACAGCTAAGCTGTGTCCACGTTTCTGACCCACAGAAAGTGTGAGATAATAAACACGACTTGTTTTAAAAAGTCTCTAAATTTGTGAAAATTTGTTACACAGCAATAGATAGCTAGTACAATGAAATTCTCTACTTTTTTTGCAAAGCAAGAAAAATAAACTCAACCCGCTTCACTTTGATCTAAACTTTAAGAAGAAATCAAATATAATATTAATCCACTTTTGAAATTATCTGTGAAAAACGGCAACCAGTCTATTGACTCAAAAGTCTACTAAATCAGTCAGAAAACTAATTCGTGCTTTCCTTCAGGACAACTCATTGTTTGCCACTTTCAGCTGTTAGATAATGCTTTTTGTTGCTGATTATAACATAACAAAGTTTTCTTTGGTGGTTTCTGTAATTGTTAACCTTTAACTGTTCCCAAAATATTTCAAACAAATCAAATGAGCAAATTTGCACTAATACTCTTTACAGTGTTCAAAAGTATGGTTGGTAGGTACATGATCAAAGAGGGGAAGATTTTAATATATGCATGAAAATGTAACTTCTTTCTCCTGAAGAACAAGAGAAACCCTGACTAAGAAGGAATGTTTGATGTTATACATTCTGAGTAAATGATTCAATTTCAAGAGGAATAGTTTACTATGGTTTATTAATTTGAAAACAGCAACCAAACATGATTTCAAGTAAATTTCCCAAATAATACAGCCTTAAAATTACTTTTCCCTTCAAAATGCAAGCAGCTATATTGTGATGTTTTAATTATTTGGACAGTTAATTTCCTTTTTACTTGCTGCATGTGGACACATAGTAACACATATGAGTACAATTCAGTGAAAAAAGCAAAAAGTGATCTATCTTAAACTGCCTAAGCATCCCCTGTGTCTCTCGGTGGTACTTCATGTTCAGCCTCAAACTGTATCTACAACCTGTCCATAAGGCAATTACCTTTTGGAAACATAATATTTCTCATAACTCTTCCAATGAAAAATTGTGCAAAATGTCTATCCTGTCATATTTGATACTAAATGATTTAAATGAACAGGCAGGGGCAATTTCTGAAATAGCTTCATGAATCTACTTACCAGCGTTACCAACCTGACAGGAAAAGAATTCAGTCAAATACATGAGGCCACATAGGTTTCTTTTGTTTCAATTTTCATTAATTTTACTCCGTGGAACCTCTCACATAAGGGAGAATCATTCATCAAAAAATTATGGAACACTGTTCCCTCATCTATTGCTGCATAACAAACACCCCAAAATGTAGTTTACAACAACGCCCATTTTATTGCATTCTACAATTTTGGTGGCTCAGGAATTAAGATATTGCATAATTAGAGCATAATGACGACCATTAGGGATTTAGCGTCTTCCTCATTTTACTGGTAATACTCTATCTCATTTCATGATGTGAAATAAATACAGAACAATGTTTGGAGAGTGATATTTAAAACATTTGCTGGGAGTGATTTGAATTTTTGGAACTTTATGCCTAGGTGATTTGTCAGAGGCTATAACAACCTTGCTTCTCTGCACATCCTAGGGAAGTTACTGAATAAGATTGTGTAGTAAAGAAAAATATTGATAGTTCTCTCCTTTGAAGTTTGTAAGACGTTGGGAAGATGTGAAGGGGTCCGTGTGATCTAAATGGCTGGGTGGTAAGTTCATCTGCAAGCTCCACCCACATGTGCATGGCCTTGGAAGACACAAGCTGGACTCAAGCGAGACAGTATGAAGAAGCCTGCCCAAGGCGTCTCTACGAGGCTTGGAGTTCCTAGCAGTATGGTGGCCTTGGGCTAACTGAACACCTTACAGCACAGCTCAAAGCTTCAAGAATACTTGTCCCAGTAAACAGCATGAAAACTGCATGGCCTTTTATCACCTACCTTGGAAGCCCCAGAACATTATTTCTGCCCTACTCACTCTCAGTTGGAGGAGTGTCAAAGAACCTGCCACCTTGCTTCATAACCACCCACCCGCAAGCTTTTCCTTTCCTTTTTTCTTTCTTTTCTTCTTTGCAAGTGATTAAACAAAAATAATTAAGAAACAACGCCTATCTTTAAGAGTACTCTCAAAATCTACTAGGAGAAACCAAGGCAGTGGTATATAAGTATATAATTCATTCTATAGCTTTATCGTGTAAATTATTCATGTGCTGCTAGAAACTGTCTTCAGGCTAACACTTTAGTAATCTACTATTTTCTTCCTTCTCAACAATTTGCATGCAATCTTTGAAAATCGGGACTGTTTTTATACCAAGTAATATGACAAAAAATAAATGTTAAATTGTGTTTAAAAGTCTTGGTTAAGAATCCTGTGCCCTAGGCCTTAGTTTTCTTATCTGCAAAACGGGATCATTATCAGGCCTACTTCACAGAATGAAATAAATTGACCTGGCATTATCACTAAGTACTAATCGTTCACTACCACTACCTACCAGAGGAAGAAATCTTGCTTCCAGCTTAGGCATAATTTTGCTGCCTCTCCATTTATCAAATTCAAATACAAAGATAAAATTTGATTAAATCACTCACATTTAGAAAGACAGAAAAATGTTTTACATCACATGTTTTCCCTGTACTTGGGTTGCTGACTGATGATATGAAACTGTTTTCAAATCAGATGACAAAAGCAGTCACAGTACTATACTTGTTTATATTGGTTTCTATTATAAGTAATAGACTTTACACACACACATATACACGGAAAGCTGAATGATGACCATTAGGGATTCCGTTTCTTCCAGTAATAGCTTCTTCCTTGTTTTACTGGTGATACTCTAACTCATTTCATAATGTGAAATAATACAGAACAATATTTGGAAAGCGATATTTAAAACATTCGCTGGCCAGGCACGTTGGCTCATGCCTGTAATCCTAGCACTTTGGGAGGCCGAGGCGGGCGGATTACCTGAGGTCAGGTTCAATATCAGCCTGGCCAACACGGTGAAACCCCGTCTCTACTAAAAATACAAAAATTAGCCGAAAGTGGTGGCATGTGCCTATAATCCCAGCTACTTGGGAGGCTGAGGCAAGAGAATCACTTGAACCCAGGAGGCAGAGTTTGCAGTCAGCCAAGGTCGCACTACTGCACTCCAGCCTGGGTGACAGAGCGAGACTCTGTCTCCAAAAAAAAAAAAAGAAAAAAAAAAAGAAAAAAAATTGCTGTGAGTGATTTGAATTTTTGAAACTCTATGACCTGCTAGGTGATTTGTCAGAGGTTATAACAATCTTGCTTCTCCGCACATGCTATGGAAGTTATCTAAATAAGATCATGTAGTGTGTAGTAAAGAAAAATACTGACAGTTTACCCCCATGGTTGAATTAATCTTTCAATTGTGTTGTCAAATAGTCGCTTTTTTCTGTTAAGTGGAATCTTCTCTCTTTCAATGTCATCTGAATTTTTTACCCGACATGGTAACTTTATAGAATCTTTGCAGTGTCTTCAAATTCATGAACTAGGCAGCAGAACAAAATAGTGACATATTTTGCTAATAGCTTCTAATTTGGAAAACAAGTGACATTCGCTTTAAAAATTGCTTATCTGGAAAAGTCCACAGATGAACAGTTTTTTTTTCTTTAAGTGGCCAGATTAAGGAGACACATCCCCACTGCAGGCTATGGAGTGGTCACATCACTGTTTATTACTTTTCAAACCCATAATTAGCCATAAAGAAGCATGCACAAATACTGTATTTATATTTCTCATATAAAAGGCTCTGCTGTTCAGCTACAAAGATATCAAACACTCTATTTTATAAAATTCGTATTTTGTAATTATCTGACTTAGAGCTTACTACATTTTAGAAGAGACACAATGACCCCTTTCATAAGCAAGGAGAAGGAACAACTGTCAGGTTGAAATTGCAGCACTGTCTTAATTTCAAAGATCTGAGTAAAATCTAATTTTCAGTTACAGGTGGGAAGTGAGACCATTTGAAAAGGAAAATGAGTTAACTAGAATTTTTAAGTAACAGATTATGAGCACAATGCTTTTGGATTAAGGGCTTTACAGTCCCTTTTTTTTTTTTTTTTTTTTTTTTTTTTTTTTGAGACAAATTCTAACTCTGTCATGCAGGCTTGAGTGCAACAGGACAATCACAGCTCACCACAGCCTCTACCTCCTGAGACCAAGTAACCCTCCTACCTCAGCCCCCCAAGTAGCTATTTGCCCAGCTATTTATTTTTAATTTTGGGGGGTGTCACTATGTTGCCCAGGATGGACTTGAATTCCTGGCCTCAAATGATCCTCCTGCCTCAGCCTCCCAAAGTGCTGGGATTACAGGTGTGAGCCACCTCACGTCACCCATGCCCTTTAATCTTGCTCTCATTAATGTGCACCTAGAAAAAGAAAAGCAAGTTTTCTTCTAGGTTTTCCATTATATTCTTTTCTTCCTTTCCTTTAACAAGCATCATGTTTATATGTAAATGGCTTACATTTTTCCATGTCCATATATGAGTCACACATGATGAAATACTTATTCCTTGTTAAACTAGGTGCACTGTGGGACACCTTTTATCTCAGTGCCTAAATTACCATTGCCATATAATAATAGCACTCAAATTAAGAACGGTTTCCACTAAAATTCTTTTTTTTTTTTTTTTTGAGACGGAATCTCGCTCTGTCGCCCAGGCTGGAGTGCAGTGGCCGGATCTCGGCTCACTGCAAGCTCCACCTAACAGGTTTATGCCATTCTCCTCCTGCCTCAGCCTCCCGAGTAGCTGGGGCTACAGGCGCCCACTACCTTGCCCAGCTGGTTTTTTGTATTTTTTTAGTAGAGACAGGGTTTCACCGTGTTAGCCAGGCTGGTCTCGATCTCCTGACCTAGTGATCCGTCCGTCTCGGCCTCCCAAAGTGCTGGGATTACAGGCTTGAGCCACCGCACCTGGCCAAAAAAAATTCTATTTTTAAGAAGCAATATTCATTTGTTGGTCTACTATGTTTCTTTTTCCATGTAGTACAGAAAACTTATGTGACAAAATGCATTCCCAAAGAAAATGATCACAAATTGAGACATTAAAATGTTCTTTATGCAGCATCCTTTAATGACTTTGGACAAACAATGATCACATCCTTTGCACAAAGTCACTGTGATCATTTCAAAGAAATGCATGTGACCTTTTCAGAACGGACAGATCTTGGTCTGTCTTGATTCATGTGCTCATTTCACAAGCATGGGCAACCGAGAAAATGGTCCTTCGCCATTACTTGAAGAAATCAGAAGAACCAGGTTGAAAAGCCCCTTGGAAAATTATTTTTCATAAGTTTCCACATTAAGTACATTATCTGTTGTCATGGCATCAAAAAAACACAGCAGAAAAAGTACAGGTTCAGGGCCATACAAAATAACCCACAATGGAGCTAGCATTCCACTGATAAAAGAAAATTATTATAATTGGTCAGAGGTAGGAAACGGGAACTCTCAAACATCATTTTGTGGTTTCCCTGGCTTGTCTACAGCATCCATTCAGCCACTTCATCTTGTCCCATGCATTTCAAATGTCAGGCTATTAAGATGAATTAATTAAAAGTCATATTTGAGTGAATATGATGTTTCCCTAAACCAGCTCTATCGTAAATTAATTTTTCTACAATTCGTCTACTCTAGTCATCACATGGAGAAAAAGGAAATTGTTGAGTGCTGTATAGTGTCTTTAGCTATATTGTGTTAATATTATTAATGTTCTCCAGTTGTAAAAGAAATACAAATTTGCACTGCTCAGATTTTGCATTTAATCTGACTAAAGTTGATATTGTGAGAAAATTTAACATCAATCTAAGTAAGGTGTAATATTGAAAACCTGAGCTGCATTTCCTAATCAGTGATTTACCATATTTCCAAGAAAGATTATTAGCCCCAGAAAATTAATTGACAAAACAATGTTTTCAATCTTTGTATATTTTTATTTGTCTCAATTGTAGTTGTTTATGGGTCTTACTTTTCTTTTCTTGTGGACTTTTCTTTTCTTCTTTTCTTGTGGACTTACTTTTCTTTTCTTTTTCTTTCCTCGTGATCCAAAATCACCAGTGTGCCGTTCCCTACGGGCAGGAGATACCCGATTTTAAATGATTTAAGATTCAGATTGAACTTTTTAAAAACACTTGCTTCTCTCCAAACTCCGCAGCTATCTAGCGTCACTGTGATACCTGAGGTTTAATTTATTACCCATGGGGTTGGGGGGCGTGGCTCAAGCCTGTAATCCCAGCACTTTGGGAGGCTGAGGCGGGCAGATCACGAGTCAAAAGGGAGCTAGGAAAACTGATAAGCATTGGAACCACTCCTGCAATTACGGCCTTTTGTAAAGTCGCTACTTTTATGAAACAATTGAGGAACATCAAAGATGACCCCACAGCTTTAAGAAAACTGAAATTTTCACTATGAAACAATGTGAGTTCTTAGTATCACAATACTGCAATACCACAAATTAAATTTTAAACTACTACATTTAATTCTAAATGTACAATTAAAGATTTAAGACATAAATATCAATAGACTTTCCTAATGTTCCACAGATTTTGCAGTTATTTAGATATGAGAAATGTATTCATCAAAGACTAAATAAAATATGCAAAAATAGATTGGGTTCTCTTTTGTAAAGTTTGATTTTGTCAAAACATAGCCCTTTTGACTCACTGTAGATGAATAGAGCATATAGATAGTTGGATTGTTTCACCCACTAAGTTGTAAGGACAAAATACTAAAAAATACTTCAAGATTGGATCAATTATTTTAATCATCTTAAAGAGTTAATTCATTTAATGGAGAAATCAAATTTAGTTGACAGCAAATACTCCATTTTATTGTCAACGAAGCAAAACTATGCAGACAGGATTTTATTCACTCAGAGCTGAATTCTCTCCTCTTTACTAGAATTTGCAGGCACACTGAATAAAATGAACATTCGGTTAAAAATAGTCAAAGCTGAAATGATGTAACAGGATTCATCTTTTCATAAGTGACTTTTAATATTCAATATGTATATTTAGAAACTTCCCAGGACCCATAGAACAGGTGTGAAACTTGCATACTTGGCCAAACCTCCAGAAAGCAGGTCATTTGCATTTTCATGCATGTGGTCTTTTTTTTTTTTTTTTTTTTTTTTTTTTTTTTTTTTTTTTTCACTATTTGCTATTTCATCTGGACTTTGGCATGAGCCCATTGCCTGCGAAGGCATACCTGCCCGACAACTTGTTGCCTAGTGATCCAAAATCACCAGTGTGCCGTTCCCTACGGGCAGGAGATACCCGATTTTAAATGATTTAAGATTCAGATTGAACTTTTTAAAAACACTTGCTTCTCTCCAAACTCCGCAGCTATCTAGCGTCACTGTGATACCTGAGGTTTAATTTATTACCCATGGGGTTGGGGGGCGTGGCTCAAGCCTGTAATCCCAGCACTTTGGGAGGCTGAGGCGGGCAGATCACGAGGTCAAGAGATTGAGACCATCCTGGCCAACATGGTGAAATACCGTCTCTACTAAAAGTACGAAAAAGTTAACCAGGCGTGGTGGTGGGCGCCTGTAATCCCAGCTACTCGGGAGGCTGACTCAGGAGAATCCCTTGAACCCCGGAGGAGGAGGTTGCAGTGAGCCAAGATCGCGCCACTACTCTTCAGTCTGGCGACAGAGCAAGACTCCGTCTCAAAAAAAAACAAGAGCGAGAGCCCTATATGGAAACCTACTTCAAACCGTCTGTGAGGCAGTACATTTGGACCAGGAAAAGGCCAACTTTTGGTAAGAAACCAATCACTGGGATTAGGCAGCTAGCCTCGTGGACCTTTTCTACCAGCTCAGCATCTAGCGAGCAGGCACCGTGGAGTGTTGGCGAAGCGCAGCAGGGAGTGGCCACCTCTTTGCAGAGGCGTTTCGCTGACGCAAAGGAAGTTCTAGCCACATCTCACCACACACTTGCTCCCTTGCTTCTCTGGGTGCTGCCTTACACTGGATGGACCAATCCCCATTTCACAGGAACTGGTGAAAGCACCCTGGGAATCAAGGCCTCTCTGACTCTTAAGCCCATGCTCATTCCTTACACCAAGATTGTCCAATCCCCGGCCTGTGGGCCGCTGGCAGCCCAGGAGAGCTTTGAATGTGGCCCAACACAAATTCATAAACTTTCTGAAAACATTTTTGCGATTTTCTTTTTTAGCTCATCAGTTAGTGTTAGTGTATTTTATGTGTGGTCCAAGACAATTCTTCTTCCAATGTGGCCCCCAGAAGCCAAAAGATTGGACACTCCTGCTTTACACCAAGCTGCCACAACAGCACACATTCTGGATAAAGCAAGTTACATTATCTTTTATGTACCAAATAACTATACTTTATCCACTCCTGCTGTTCTCCTCCACCTCCTTCCCTCTGAAACAAAAACAAGAGGAAAAACAAGGCAGCCAGACACGGGCAAAGACTTGTGGCACAGTGAGCAGTATAAGGTAATAGTGAAGGTAAACCCAAGACATTAAGAGCCCAGGCATTTCTGGGTTTGAATTCTGGAATGTGCCATACTTACCTATGAGAATGTTTGCACATTGTTAACCTCTTTAAGTCTTAGTTACCCTTTTGTTAAAGAAAACTGATTTTGCCCATGCTGTTGAATTTTTGGGGGGAATGAATAACATACGGATGATAACATCATCATGACAGAACTTGTTTTTTGAATAAGTGGAATTGCCAGAGAACAAGAATTTTTTTTTTTTTTAGACAGGTTCTTGCTCTATTGTCCAGGCTGGAGTACAGTTGCATGAATACTGCTCATTGTAGCCTCAACCTCATGGTTTCAAGTGACTTCCTGTGTAGCTGGGACCACAGGTATGCACCACCATGCCCGGCTAATTTTTTAAAAATTTCTTGTCGAGACAGAGTCTCACTATCTTGCCCAAGCTGATTTCCAACTCCTGAACTCAAGCGATCCTCCTGCCTTAGCCTCCCAAAGTGCTGGGATTACAGGCATGAGCCACTGCACCTGGGCAAGAGAAAGAATTTGTATACAGTGACTTCAGTCCTTTCGATAATGTCCCCAAAGAATTGGATGTGGACATGAATTACTACGTGCAAAGAAGTGCTGTGAAACCAATGGAGAAAGGTCATATGAAACTTGTCCTTCCCAGCACCACCATAATGTTTAGTCCTGCTTTGCTCAAGAGGGTTCTTTGAGAGTTTATAATGCTTGATGTGTTTGTGATCAGAAGAGATGAGACAGTATATATTCTTGATATTAGCAAGAGCAAAAAAGTACTTAGAAATTAGTTCACTTCGTAACTCTAGGGTAAGTATATATACTTTATTCATTATTTCTTAAATTATTCTCACTGATAACATGAATAGGAATCAGAGAAATAATTTAAAGTTGAAATTGGCAAGCTTTCCTTTTTAAAAGCAAGATACTATTACTGTGAGCAAGGTGTTAGGCTAAAAAAAAATAGGTTTTTTTTTTTATGTGACGGAATTTTATTGGCAATAAGTACCATCTCACCACGCAAAGTCACTTCCGGGTGCCTCATCTTATGCCAAAGGATGTTGGATGGAATGTTCAAAATTATGTAGCCCAACCTGCAACCCATAGGAAAGATGCCCTCTAGGGTGGTGGCTGACAGCTCCCATCCCATTTGTACATCTTCTGTGGAAATGTGCTCAAGTTCCTCAGACAGCCCTTCCTTTTGTAGGAGAGCAATTCCTTTAATAGAACACTCTTCCTTATGTAGAGCAGAGATCTTCTTGCCAAAACACGTGCACCCAGAGCCTCACTCTCACCCCTAAAGCAATACAAAGCATTGGATAGTAAGACTTTCTTCCACAGGATGATTTTCATCAGTTAAAGAGCACTGCTGTGCCTCCCTATGTCTTCTCTTTCTCGGGGTAATCCTGTTTCCATTCATGCAACACAGCTTCCAACCTTTTCTTCAACCTGCTCCATCTTCTCTATCATGGCTACCAGGTTTGCCTTGTCTGGTAGCTCTAGTTCAACATCAAGGGTATCTGCTACCCACTTCATCTCACTCCTCAATCAATAAAAACACTAACTATGGCTGAGTAGATAAATGCTGAGTGAAGCAGAGAACAACAGAGACAACCAAACATAACAGAATACCAAGCTGAAAATCTAGGATGCAGGACAAAGTTCACACCTTCTACAGTGGAATCTGGAGACACATGGCTTTCCAATGCCTGAAAGATGACATAACACAAAACGTTTCCCAAGACCATTTCTACCCACAGGTTTACAGGAGATGGAAGATCACTACAATGGTTCCTCCACTTGCCCTCTCAAAAAGGCTATGAACCAAAGTGCTCAAGGCCTTTGGTTACACACCTACCAGGATCTGGTCAATCTAAAATGTAGCACGTGTTAATCTCTAAATTAAAATAGAGAAAAAAATTCCAGCCTTAGGAATGAAACATTTTTACTCCAACTGAACTTGTGTTTTCCATTTTATTCTAGAGTTGTTCAATAATTTAGAGTCACCTTCTAGAGAAGCACAATAAATGTAGATGCAATAAATCAGAGGATTTTACCATACAATATGCAAAGTCTGTTTATAAAAGTCTTGTAAATGAGTCTTCTCTACAGAAAATTTATATGAGATCTCAAGTGAGGACTATACTAGTTTTATTGATGTTTCCCATGGGTTTTAATGAATTGCTACCATTTATTGGGCATAATCAAGCCCTAGGCCAGGTATTTTCATATGCTCAGGAGTCTCTTAATTTCTTCCCCCTGATCATTGGTATAAGCGAGGTATTCACATCCTTATTTTAAGTAACTTGAGCAATGTCATATGACTAATAAATGGTGAAACTGGAAGTTGAACCAGTCTATCCTCAATCATTCTTTAAACTATTTTACTATGCTTTCCTATTAGGGTTAAAACTAATTTCTATCTTTATAATTTTCTATTACACATACTAATATTTCTCAGGAAACCAAGAAAGAGCTAGCCATATTTAATTCAGTTGGTTATAGAAATTTGCCATTATATCTCAGGGCAACACCTTCTGATGGAAACTAATTTATAGTAATACATACTATGTAATTGTTGCTGATTCCATATTTAAAGCCAATAATTATTTTATATCATTTGAAAATGAGTTTTCTACTTCATTTAAACATATTCAAGTTCACTATGTGTTTATTTTCAGAAATTCAGGAAGTAAATCATTGTTCCTGTTTAAAATATAAACAAGAAAATAAAGGTTCTTAGATGTACAGCAGCATGTACAAGACACAACCTCTCCTCCTCCCCAAGGCAGAGCAAAAAAGCAAAAAAGGACCCATCAGCTCTTCTTTTCCATCTGTTGCCATCGTTAATTTTCCCTTAATATTCTTTCGATGACATACCCCCATCTGGATCTTAGATCAAAGGTTACACATATTCTAAAGTTTATTCCATCATACATCATTTATTTCTGTAAACTCACATCCATCTTCCCACTTATTCTGTTCTCTTTCTGTTTCAGTGCCAAACTTAGTGAAGAGAGGTTTGGACTAGTCTTTATTTCCTATCTCCAGCTCATTCCTTAATCCATCACATTTTGACATCTCTTCCTACCATTCTGTTAAAACTACTCTTGTAAAGTAACCAACACTTACTTGTCAAATTCAGTGACCTATTTCTAGGCTTCATCCCACATGTCCTCTCTGCAATGTTGGACACTGATTCTGTATCTGGCTTAAAATCCTTACCTAGGCTTTCAGATCATCACAGTCTCATGATTCCATCCTTCTCCTTCTCCCTGCTCTCTTTTTCTCTCTCTCAATCCCACCCTTCCCACTCCTACGTCTTGTTCTCATTCTCACCGTCATTCCTTTTTCCTTCTCTGTCTCTTTCCCTGGTCCATTTTCTGCCAAACCCTTCCCTTAACTGTTGCTTTTCCTCAGGATTTATCTTTGGCATTCTCTTCACATCACGTGTTTGGGTTAAGTCATCTAATCTCTGCCCACAGCTTCCAGATCAAATCGACAAGTGGAGAGTGGACTTCACACTCAAGCTCCCTGCCCAGGTGGCATACCATCTACTGGACAGCTCCTGCTATCATTATCTTCAAAAATGAACTCCCTTTTTTCACCAGCCTCAAGTTGTTCTTCCTCCTTTATTTCCTATCTTATTAAATGGGGCTTAATACCTAGGTGATGGGTTGATGGATGCAGCAGACCACCATGGCACATGTCTGCCAATGTAACAAACCTGTATGTTCTGCACATGTATCCCAGAAGATACAATTGAGTTAAAATTAATATAATTTTTAAAATGTCACAAATATATCTCCAGTTTCACACTTTACAAAACTTACTTCATATTCTCCCTCTAAATAAAATTGGTTACTAAATACTGTAAATGTGAACTCAGAAAAGCTTCCTGAATGTGGCCTTTCTTCTCCACTTTCACGGCCACTGTAGTCATTTAGAATTTTCTGTCCAACATCATAGCCACTAGCCCCATGGAGCTATTTAAACTTGGACTAATTGCAATTAAATAAAATTAAATTTTTAGCTCTTCATTTACCCCAGCCACATTTCAAGTGCTCAATAACCACATGTGGCCAGTGGTTACCACATTGGACAGGGCAGAAAATAAAGCATTTCCATCATCACACGAAGTTCTTCTGAAGAGTACTGATTTAGAAGACCATCCTATTACTCCTAAGAAAGGCAGCAACTTTTGAATTGATCTCTGTGCCATCACTTCATCCTATCCCAACTTATTGCTCTCTCACTGCACATGCACAGAGGAAACCCCACATGAGGACTTGGTAAGAAGGTGACCATCTGAAAGCCAGGAAGAGAGCCCTCCCCAGACACCAAATTTGTCTGCACTTTGATCATGAACTTGAAGCCTCTGGATCTGTGAGAAAATATGTATCTGTGGTTTAAGCCATCCAGTATGTGGTATTTTGTCACAACAACCCAACCAGACTAACAGACTCTGCCATACTGAAATTTATGAATTCGTAGAAATTATCATTGATCTCCAAAGTTTACTTCCCTCCCACCAAAACCTTACACTCATCCTTTCTCTACTCAGCTCTAAACGTGAAATCAGAAACCTAAGCGTTCTTCTGATCTTCACACTATTCATTCATATTCAGGTTACCTAAGCCTTTGACAATGATAAATGTGGTCATCCATCCTAGTTGCCCAGAATTTTCACATTTCTCTCTTCTTTTTTCTATATCATCTGACAAATGTTTTTAATGATAAATTAAAACTAAATAGAAGGAGCAAATATGGCAAAATTCTTAATAACTTAAATTTATGAGACAGTTATATGTAGGTTTATTATAATAATCTCTTAATTCTTTGGGATGTTTGTAAATATTTCTAATCAAAAGGAAAAAGAAAACACTTACAGTGATGAAATGAACCTAATATTTAAATTATCCATCTTGGCTGGGTGCAGTGCCTCAGGCCTGTAATCCCAGCACTTTGGAAAGCCGAGGCGGGAGCATCACCTGAGGTGCAGAGTTCAAGACCTGGCCAACATTTGGAAACTCCATCTCTATCAAAAATACAAAAATTAGCCATGTGTGGTGAGGCACATCTGCAATCCCAGCTACTCAGTGGGCTGAGGCATAAAAATCACTTGAACTGGGAGACGGAGGTTGCAGTGAGCCGAGATTGTGCCAATGCACTCCAGCCTGGGCAACAGAGCGAGACTCTGCCTCAAAATAAATAAATAAATAAATAAATAAATAAATAAATAAATAACTCATCTGTTTGACCTTGGGATAGTTAACTTTATGTCCTCACATTCCCCATCTGTAAAATTTGTAATAATACTTACCTCATAAAGTTGATGTGATGATTAAACAAATTAGAATAGTTTCTGACATCTAATAAATTCTGAAGCTTGTTACCTGCTATTAAAGATTGTTCTAGGGCTTAAATTTCTGGGTGATTTAAGTCATTTTCTGTAGGAGCTAATACTTTGTCATGATCATCTATTTAACATCTTAGTTCAGTTTTCTATTCAAATAAACAAAGTCAGTGACAGCTCAATAAGAAAGAAATCAATCTTTTTTGATGGAGGTGAAGGTACAGAGAAGAAAAGAAAGAATTCTGAATTTTGAGCTTCCCATGGTACACAGGCTCTGGAAATGCAGCTAACAAATGGCAGGAGAGGACCCAGCTATGGAAAGAAGGCACATTGACAAGGTGGAAAGGAAAACTGAGAGGGGCAGAGGCTAAGTCATCTATTTCACAATGTTGATGGAACTCATTTTCCTTCTTGTGCAAAATGAAACGGCTGGCATACAAAATCCCCATGTATTTCCAAAGAAATGATTACTGCATTCACCCATCACACACGTTCTACCACTAAGATCAATAATGATATTTAAACAGGTATTAAACATCTATCTTTTGCAGGATCTTTAACCATCTGAGATAGCTTCTATAAATTGTGTTTGTAAATGACTCAATGTAAAAAGAAAACCTCAAGTGGGGAAAATCAACTACCATATTTTAACACCTTAAAAGCCCAAGAATTTTTTTAAAAACTACCCAATAATTAAATATTTTCATGCATTCCAGTATGATATGTCTGTAAGTTATTAACAATTTGTTGACAAGAAAGGACTCGTGTTAACCATCTCTCATTTCCAGTATTAAAGAATCAGAGTAGGCCGGGTGCGGTGGCTCACGCCTGTAATCCCAGCAGTTTAGAAGGCCAAGGCAGGTGGCTCATTTGAGGTCAGGAGTTCGAGACCAGCCCGGCCAACATGGTGAACACCATCTCTACAAAAATACAAAAATTAGCTGGGCGTGGTGGCAGGCTATAATCGCAGCTACTGTAATCCCACCTACTTGGGAGGCTGAGGCAGGAGAATTCTTGAACTCAGGAGGCGGAGGTTGCAGTGAGCTGAGATTATGCCACGGCACCCCAGCCTGGATAACAGAACAAAACTCCATCTCAAAAAAAAAAAAAGGAAAAAAAGATTCAGAGTAAATTAGAGCATCACATTGATGAAATTCAACTATGCAGATTACAATGATGCTTGATTTCTTATTAGATAAAATTTAAATTTAACTTTATATAGTATCTCATGAATTAAACTTAAAAAATAAAAAAGATGACTGAAATTACAACCTTGGCTAAAATATAGAAAATCCACAGTCGCCTGACACAACCTTAAGTAGTCAAAACTCTGGCCCTCCACACATCTACCTCCTTCTCTCCATGATCCCTTCTGGCACATTCCCTAACCCTGAAACCCAGTTAGTTCACTTCTCATGCACTTCCTCAGTCTCATCAATAGAAATTTGTTCCCTGCCCTTGGGCTACGTCTTACTGCCATTACCACTTTTTAAAAATATCTGAGTTCTACTTTCATCAGTTGAGCTGATGGGATTATTATGTACTACTGAGACACAGGAGCTGAAAGTCATTCCATATCAATTGTCACTGCGAACCAGAATGGTGGTTCCCAACCTTGGCTGCACATCAGAATCACCAGGGAAACTTTGACAGAGCCCAGACCCATGACACCAGCAGGACGATAAAATCAGAATCTCTTAGTATTGGGGATGCCCTGGCCTTAGTGCCCTCAAAGCTTTCCAGGATGTTCCACTGTGACCCCAAAGGCCACTAATCTAGAGTATATGTTCACTGAAAAAAATATATTTGCAATGTAAATCAATAGAAACAACAAAATATTTGCTGCTTAGTCATTGTGAGATCAACAGAGGGATAAATATTTTAAAAGAAAATTGAGAAATAAAATTAAAGCAACAGTTCACATCTTTCAAATCAAAACAGTCTTTTGTTTGAAACAGTTATCCATAAATTTGTTCTTGTACATTAAATCTGGTAAAAATATATGTTAATGAATTATGATTTACATGTGGAGGAGAGCGAGAATGAGAGCATTGCTTGATTTCCTTTGTTAATACTTTAATGCACCATGTATATGCAGACACTAACTTCATCTAATAAAAGAGGTTAAGAACAATATATAATAGCAATTATTTAAACTTTGTGATCATACCTATGTAGCCACTAGTTTGACCCAATTACAAGTTCAAACTAAAAATATGTATTCCACGGTCTGCGAGAAAACAAACATCTAATAATAAGATATAATTTTGGATATCTTTCTATAAAAATAAAATGCAAATCATAAATCAATAGCTGTACACGGAGCAAGAAAATAAAAAACATAAGCCATAAACTAAAATGATTATGATATTCTCAACCTCATAAATAGCTTTACTAATGGTTAAAGAAATAAAAATGTGTGTAACTATTAGGTATCAATAAAAAAAATGTTTAAGTAGTCATCTGCATGGTCAGACTGACCTTGTAGAGAAGGAATTCCACTATAAAAATTATTTGTAAATAAAGAGATAGAATATTAAAAGTTTCTATTTATAGATGTGTACTCCACACTTCTGAAGAGTGACATGGTAATACAATAGCACTTAGTCAAGAGAAAAATATTTTTGGTTCAAAATTTCAGTGAAAAAATTTGTAAGATATTTGATTTCTTATTAAAAAACTATTTCTTGGCCAGGCGCTGTGGCTCACACCTGTAATCCCAGCACTTTGGGAGGCCAAGGCGGGCAGATCACGAGGTCAGGAGATCGAGACCATCCTGGTTGATACGATGAAACACCGTCTCTGCGAAAAATACAAAAAATTATCCAAAGTGTGGTGGCGTGCAACTGTAGTCCCAGCTACTCGAGAAGTTGAAGCAGGAGAATGGTTTGCACCAGGGAGGCGGAGGTTGCAGTGAGCCAAGATTGCGCTAATGCACTCCAGCCTAGGCGACAGAGTGAGAACTATTTCTTTATGAATCTTCAGTGTGCAGCACTAAAATACATAAGAATTTAAGAAATGCATTTTTTTCTTTTCAAATTGTACATTATGTAAACCAAACTCTATGTTCTCAAATTAGTTGGGTAATGGTTGTGGGTGATACAAATGAGAGAACTCTGCTATACATGCCTAATACTTGCAAGGTATCCTTTTGGTCAGTGTCTGTTAAATAAAAATAAGCAATATAATCTGCTTTAATATAAGATTGTAAAATAAAAATGTGAGCATTCATACATTCTTGAGAGAACAAAAATTACAATTTATACTGAGAGAACTAAAGTATAGACAGCACAATGATTTATTTTGCAATCTAATCTCAAACCCACTTACATTGACCAACGGTTTGAGGGAATAGTAACTAAATAAAGCTATCAATAACTATAGAAACTTGTCTGTAAAATGAAAGTTTATGTCCCATAAATTCCTCACTTTTATATTTATTTGCAAGAATTATCAGGAACTAAAGAATGGCATGTGTAAGAGAAAATCTGTATTTAAGTAAAATCAAGCATGTTTATAATAAATATTTGTACTTTTGTAACTTAGAATATTTCATTTTTTAACATTGTCAAACAATTTTAAAATTTTGGTAGCTTTGTCAGTTTTTTATTACGTATCGAAAACATTGTTTTAAATAATACTGTAAACTACAAGGGAAATTACTACTGTAATATTTGCTACTCTATGTAATGCAGCAAAATGCTATAGTATTAACGATATAGTCAACATCTTGTGTTCCTTATTTATCCATAAATAATTTCCCAGATAAATGCATATATTTACATTTATCAGAATATTTAGAAATATTACTGAGTGCACATTTTTTCTATGATACGTTGCAATACAGAAGTACATCCAATCTATGCTTGAGCAGCAATTACTATAAATTCGAGACACTATAATTCTATTAGATCTATTCTAAGGGGTTTCTTCAAAATAATCGGTCAAAAAGCCTTTTAAACAATTTAAATCAAAATGAAATTTAATTTATTCTTGTTTTATATGAAATGTAGCAATTTTGAATGAGGGGAGAATATATAACTGGAAAGTAATAATTCATCCCAACTCTAAAATTCAGAAATCACTGCATTACTCATTTAATTACAAATGAGTATAATAAAGTTAATATCGTTTTTCTAAAATATGAATCCCAATAATTTGTGGTGCCTACATGATTTTATGTATTCTTTTCTCTACAATCTTAATAAATATATTTATAACTTATACATTAAAATTAATTTTAAGGAAAATATTACCAATTACATAAATATAATACATTTACTTTTAATGTAGCCTATGACTTTGCAGACGTCTTCAGAAAGGAAAAATTTTGCATAGAACTTCTATCTTGAAGAAGGCTCCTAATGATAGTCATTTCATAGGCATAAGTCCATCTGAAATAAGTAAAAGTATTCAGAAAGAAACTCAGGCACATCTTTCGAGGACAAAAACATTTTAAGTCATGTATTACAGTTTATATGTGAATGTGTTTGTAGCTGTTTCAGAATCAAAGAGTAATTACATGTTAAACAAGAAACTATGCTTCTACTACCTTTCTACATATAATCAATTGATTTGTGAATCTTAAACCAAGAACACTACACTTTAAATCCGCACCTGTAATTTTGACAACAGCTATTATGGAATAAATATTTCAAGTTTACAAGAAACCACAACCAAAAAAACACTGCACAACCAATAAATGTCTGCAAGACATAACATGTAATTAATTCTCCGTTGTGGTGACAAGAAATCAAGTGTCTGCATTTACTTATCAATGTGAAGAATAAGTTTTTAAAGAAATTAAGGTTTTTATAATGTGCTTTTTTGTGCATACAGTTAATTTCTACTTCACATAAAAACATAATCCAGAAGTAGGCAATAGCGTTATAAATGAGTTAACTTACACTATACTTTATCGCTATGATGATGTCAATGATGTAAATATACAGTTGAGATGTAATTTAGGTTAAGGGGAAAGAAAACTTTTCAGTATATTTACTTGAACATTTAAACTAAGATATATTTGGCATGCTTATTTGAAAATATGCTGCAGTCTATTGTCAATACAGACTATCTTTTAAATACTGAGTTGAGTTGTACAAATGAAAATGATCAGAAATTAGGGTTTACATGCAGGGAAGGAGGCAAATATAATTATTACAGGGTACCACTCTTAAACACAACTATACTGAAACCTCTGCAATCTTTTTATTAGCAGTAGAATTAGTAGACACAGAGTTTCCTTTTCTTTACAATTTCAATGCAACATATCTTGTCAAAATAAATAACTATGCAATAATTGCAGTAGTTATTCATTATTAACTTCTACCATTAAAGTTTTATTCCCAGGCGTAAGTTAAACTGATATGGTTAAAAAGCTAGATAGAAAAGTTTAAGATACACTTGTCTAGTGAAGTACCACTCTAAATTAATGTTGTAAATTCAGACTTACTATTTTCAGAGAGCTGTGTTTCTGGTCTTAAAGAATAATAAGGCAAGGTCAGTTTGAGTTTAATTTAATTGTCAAAAGCACAACTAATCCACCCAAAGTAAAATATGGCCTTTCAACTGTGTTCATTTAAAATAAGCATCCCTTAGTCCAGTTCTTTTATCAAAAAGTCACGGAATTATTTGATCTCTACCACCCTTGACTTCATTTTCCCAGCAGAAAGCAAGTGAGACAGAGGGACAGTTGTTCTGTTTGTATATAGGATTGGGAAAGTAGGAGAGAGAAAGAGAGAGAATGTGGTGTATTATTTCCTTTGAAAAGCAGTACCAGTTTATTGTGTTGTGTAAGAAATTGCCCTTGGAACAAAATACTAAGGCTTATAGAGATTCTGTCATTACATCTTCCCTACTAAAGGTCACTGCAGTATCATCTTCAATACAGTTCTTGGTTAAATATCGTTTCAGCACCACGGACAGAGACACTTCTATTAAAACCTGCACCTATGGTTGCATTTGCATAGACCAATTCTTAAGAAACTTGCGCAGGCTTCCCATTTGCCCATCAGCAAGGCTTATATTCTTTATTACATTGAACAAGAAGAGCTTAAATATAACACAGACTATTAAATATTTCAGTAAATTTTAACTATAGCATCAACGTTTTGCCATTTAATACTTTCGGAAAGCATACTGAAAATCAAGCTAATTACATAGGGTGTCTGATAAATAGCCTATTGCTAATCAATCACTAGACACCTAATTGCAACTTTTCATTCGTAGTGAGTCCCAGGTCAACAATTATACAAATGTCCAAGAGGAAACAGGAAACTTAAAAAAAGTAAATATCCTCAGGTAGGCCCCCAGACTTTCTGACCAGAACTACCCCTGTAAAAACAGGAATTTTTTTTTAACTACTCAGACAACTACAACCACTTTCTCTTGTTCAGCCAACTTAATGATGTCACTATGAGAGCGTTCCTGTGTGCAGATCTATATTGCAAACCACACATGCCTGTCTCTAACTCTTCTGACTTTACCTGTGAGCATCAGTGTGTAGTCTCTTTTCTATCTTCCTGACAAGACTGTTTCAACTTCCATTTTTAAAAAGATGTAACAGAGTTTGAGCCAACTGCATGGATGTACGAAACAGTTAAAGCGCCAGCTTTATTATCTCAGATAACCGGGGACTTCCCTGATCTTCCAAGGACTCCCAGAAGAAGGCTTTAGTCAGTCCACCAGCAATCCACCAGGTATTCTCAACTCAAACAGCAAGCCAAGCTCTCAGTATCAGCAGAAAACACAAAGTAACAAAACCAGAGCTCAAAAAAATAATAACAATAAACTCGAGAAGGCACCCCAACCGAGCCGATAGAGATAGGAAAGTGCAGGAAAGGGGGAAAGCCCCGAGGGTTCCTACCTTACAGTCTTCAGGACAGGATTTCACCGAGTACTCCTCCGACTGTAAATATTTGTGGAGCACGCTTTCAAACTCTTCGTATTTCTCCTGAGCATGGTGGTCATAGTCCTGGTAAGCCTCGACGCACTGCCTGCAAGTGGTCATCTCGCCGCCTTCCTTGAGCACCACATCCAGACTGCAGTTCAAAGTGTTGGGACTGGACAACCCCGAGAACAACTCCCAAAGTGTGTAGGAATTACAAAACGAAAGGTAAAAATCCGACAAGTTCCAGAGCGGAGTGGGATGCTTGCTCCTCACCTCCTGCCCGTCCCCCCCGGCCGCCCCCCGACTCCAGTTCCTGGCGCACACCGCGTCCGCATTCTCCACCGTGAAGCACTGGCCCGAGGACGCGCCCTGGGGGTAACAAGTCTCCAGGCGCCACACGGGCTTGGCAGAGTTTCCTAGAAAAAGAGCCTTGCCCCGGTCGTCTTTGCCTCGGTTGCCCTTGCCGCCGCCGCCGCCGCCGTCTCCCGGGGAGGGGGGCAGGGTGGGGGACGAGGAGGCGGAGAGGAGTCTGTGTGCCTGGGCGGCAGGCGAGGACTCCCCCATGCTCGCCAGGAGCGCGGGCCAGGAGGGCTCCTGCTGCCGCCGCTGCTGCTGCTGCTGCTGCCGCTGCCTCTGCTGCTGCTGCTGCTGCTGCTGCCGCTGCTGCTGCTGGTGCTCCTTGTCCCGGGCCCGGGTCAGCTTGGCCTCGGCGCAGAACCACAAGTGATCAGAGAGCAGGACTGTGAAAAACAAGAGAGATGCCAGAGACAGTCGCCATTTCTGAGCCCTCTCGGAATCGATGAACGGTTTCTCGTTCTCTCGGGGTGCTGCCAACCAGATTTTTAAGCCGTCGTCATACTGCCGACACATCCAAGCACCCCTGGTCATATTTTGGGAACGCACAGCCCTGGCCGACTCCACCGTGAGGGCGCCTGTGCCGGTGTCACCACAATATGCATTGACTTAAAGGGTTTAATTTCCTTATCCCCTCCTCCCGTTTCTTCTCTCTCCTCTCTCTCTCTTTCTCTCTCTCCCCCTCTCCCTCTCTCCTCTCTCTCTCTCTCCCTCTCTCTCTCCCTCTCTTTTATCTCTCTGTCTCCTTTGCCTACATAAATATTACCAGGTTTGAAGGAAGGTCTGACTTGCTTCCGACCTAATCATCAGCCGACCCCATCCTCTGTAGAGTGGGAAACAATAATGGAGAGAGAGAGAGAGAGAGAGAGAGAGAGAGAGAGAGAGAGAGAGAGAGAGAGACGGAGGAGCCCGGTGCTGGTGGCCGGTGGCGAGGCTGGGTGCAGGGGGCGATGGTAGAGGTGACGGGGTGGCTGGCGCGGCTCCGGTCACCCAGGCATTGTCAGCGCGCGGGTCCCCATGGCCCCGCGGAGCCCAGCCCGCTCTCCCCTGCCAGGGGCATGCCGCGCCTCCGCTGCCCACTGACGGCGCCCGGAGCGCCTCCCTTCCTCCTCCTCCTCCTCCTCCTCCTCTTCTTCTCCTCCTCTTCCTCCTCCTTCCTTTCCTTCTCCTTCTTCTTCTCCTCCGCCTCCCGCTCCTGCTCCGCGCTGGCTCTCCCAGAGTCCGGAGCCTGGGCTGCCTCCG
>NW_016804423.1:851660-875518 GCF_001698545.2 Rhinopithecus bieti
CCGGGCTCAGGCGCCTGCTCTTTCCTTTCCGTCCCCTGTCCACGATATTTTGTTTTAATCTCTGGAGAGAAAAATAAAAGTCAGACTGCGGACGGCGTGGCCGGGGAGGCTCCTCGCGGCCACGCCGCCCGCACGCTCTGGCTCCGGGAAGCGTCCGAGCGGCAGGCGCCCGGGCAGAGGTCTCTACTGGGGCGAGGGTCTGGGAAGAGTCCTCTCAACTGAGGACCGAGCCACTTCGGATGGAAGGTGGGGTCCGCGGAGGAAGCCCGAATTGGCTAGAGGAGGGATGAGGTGACATTTGGTCTCTGAATACGTCTCGGATCCCGGACCCCGAGATCCATCGCTCCCAGTGCGTGCAGTTATTCCGTCCTGCTGTGTGACACGGGAGAATGGCGCGCGCGCGCCTGCCTGTGCACCTGCATCGACAGTGTAGCTGCCCGGGTGACAGCCACCTATTTGTCCATGTTTTCCTATTCGAAAGTAAACGATTAGAAGTGGCCTCATAGAGTCTTAGGAAGAAACAGTAAGCCCTGCGCCACCCGGGGTCACTGCCTAGCCCTGCCCTCCGCGTGCACCGTCCGCGTCTCCGAGGGCTCCTCCTCGGATCTGGACCCCCTGGAGCGACTCCGACCCTCCCCTGCCCCCGCTGCCTGCGCCCAGCCCCCTTCCCGGGTGGGCTTCTCCGAGATCCTCCGCAGCCGCGGGCGAGCTGGGTGCCTGCGAGTCGCCGCCGCAGTCTGAGCCTCTGGTGCCCCTTAGCGTTGGCTCTCGGAGTTCTGAGAAGGAAAAGCAACAGACACTCTGGGAAAATCCGGGGTCACCTCGATTCCGGCTCCTATGCTGGATGCTCTGGGCAAGCATCGGTCTCCTTTGATCTGAAGATCCTGCCCACTCCGCCCCTCGCCCTGCCAGACCCGCGGAAGCAGGAGGTTGCCTGGGAGCCAGACGCTTCCCGTGCTCACCGAGCGCAGCGCTGCCCGGGCTCTCCCCGGGGTCGCGTGGGAAGCAGTTTGCGGTGTCGCCCTCCCTGCGGTGCTTTCCAAGGACCCCCATGCCCCGCCCGGGTGCACATTCACCACATGGGTCTTACTAGGTGACCTCGTTCTAAGTAAAATGCATTGAGAAACCAAAGGGATGGGGCATCCATATCCATTTTCCTTTAAGGAGCGCTGTGGGTGTTGGGGATGCGGGAGAAGTAGGTGTTCTTTAAAAAGAAAATTGCAAAACCTCTTGGGCAGGATTCGACCTACTAGCCTCTTCTGCTGCGTAATAAGGTACTGTATACACTAAATTTTACCCCTAAAAATTTTCAGTTCTTACAAACTATAGGTAACGATCATCAAAAAGCTGCGTCCAGTTTGATTGCTGGTTTACTCAAGTATCATGTGTTTTAAAAGACCATTTGTGTAAGTAGATCATTCTAGTACTTTCGATTTCAATGTGTTGAATTTCTGAGTAATGTCAGTTTTTTCCTCCTAATACAGACAAAATTATTATTTATTAACCAGATTGTTTATTAATCAGGTCTGTACTGTACATGCCACAATATCTCTTAACTAAATGTAAATGAGTACATACATTCACACTGACATAATTATTATACAAGTACAGTATGTGCATTGCAGAAAAGTTATAAAAATCAAAAGAGCAATTTAAAAAGTCATGGTGGTATCAACACCCAGATATAATCAGTATTTTCCTTTTACAGCATCTTCCTAACATTTTTATTTTGTATTACTAATTTATTGTTTTGTGATATTCACTAGTCTAGCATTTTCAAAGGACTGAAATAGGGAATATAATAGAATACACATCCACACTTATTAGATAATATTTCCCTTCAATAATGCATTAATTTTAATCAGACACAAACATTTTAATGGTGACTCAGATGATTAGCATCCACTGTCTCACTCTGCATGTGTGATTAAATCAGAAAGACAACGAAAACTGGGAAATAAAATAAATAAACAATATAAATTTAAACGTTCGTAATTATCAAATAAGGAACCGAAGCAAAGGAGGGCTCTGTGACTTATTACTATGCAGATCTAGTAAAATCATGTCTCAGAAGGTAGTTCAGTGATACTTAGTAAAAGTCTTTTATACTGCAGAAAATAATAGTGTTTAATCTATTTTTACTTCATGTAATAGACTATAGTTAGTTCTTTATTTTTAAGTAAGCTGGGCCTTGCCTTCCTCTAATGTTTCTCATGAATTAGGATATTTTTATAAAAGACAATTTTAAGGACGGAGGCCCACTGAAAGTAAACTGTCAAGAACCAATTTGACTTTTGTTTGTTGTGTGTTGGTTCTAGAATGAATTGTTGGGAGACAGATAAAAGACCATGTCTGGCCTCTTGAAGCTTAGTCAAGGGGCAGATAATACTAACTAGGCCAACAATTACAATACAAGATAATCTGTGAAGATTAGCATGTTTTGAGATTTCAGAGTGGAGCGGATTTTAAGAGGGACTAAGGATAGATAGAAATTGGGAACATTTAACTGGAGCAGAAAGAAGTCTTCTAGAGAGTGGAAAAGGACAATTCAGAAAAACAGCAAAGTTCAAGGACTCAGGAGCTTGAAGGAGCCCAGGGCACTGGTAGGACTACTGACAGATAAGTGGGCTGTGTTGAGTGTGACCTGTATATTGGGAGGTGGCAAGGGAAGAGGCTGGAGACAAAGGCTAGGGCTCTGTTATGAATGATACTCTGTAATACTCAAAGGAAATTGGCTTTTCTCCTGAAAGAGACGGATTCATTAAGGAAATTTAGATTGTGACTTGAATGTTCGTTTTCATGAACATCACTGTTCAATAAAATGAAAACAAGAAATAGGTTTAGAGAATGTGTTAACTAGATTAGTAAATGTTGATTCTTGTTAGCTTATCAGCTAAAATATTGCATCGTGGCAAAGAAGAGCAAATAGCTTGGCTGGAATGTAGATTTCATTTATATCAGGAAAATCAGGCTGTGGAGTCTAGAAACTCCTACGTAGATTTTACCTAGGAGTGTGACTAATGGAATAGAGAAGTTTAATAGCACCAGCACATTTCAGAAGGCTGCTGAATAGTAGACAGTTGCAAATACATTGTATTGAGGGATCTGCTGACAGGGTGTACTCTGAACAAGAGAGCATTGCAGAAACAATCTACATATATGTCATAGCTCCTGGATTACTGTTCAGGGGGTCATTTATGTTTATAACCTTCAAAAATTCAAAGCTCTTACTTTATTTGATCATGCTTATTTTCATGGGAATCAGTGCTTTTATTCCTATTTAAGTGGCTACAGTTGTTATGCATTGGGAGATGGGTTTCTTATTCTGTCTTTGTATTATAAAAACAACAAAATGATACATTTGTTGTCTTCTCAAGTATTTATCCTTACCCCTTAAAATTAACGTCTGCCAAATAATTTTACCAAAGAAAAGCAGGCAAATCCAGAATATCTTCTTATCTAGTGAAGGCCATTACTTAAACATGTCCACTCCATAAATCAAGTAAATAACAACCCCAGGATATTTTCTTTTTTCATACTGAGTGCATCCTGAAAACACAAAAATAGGTACACCCTTTGTTGTTCTCATATACTGTTTATGTGACACATATAAGTGAAAATGGATTATGCTCTTATATACACATTAATCTCAAAAAGGACTTTTGTGCTTTTAGAATTTACAGGTAATGTGAAAATTCTTGATGAGCATGACTACATTTTTTATTCATTTTTGTGGTGGTTGTTTTTGAGATGAAGTCTAGCTGTGTCCCCTGGGCTGGAGTGCAGTGGTGCGATCATAGCTCACCACAGTCTCAAAATCCTGGGCTCAAGAGATCCTCCCACCTCAGCCTACTGAGTAGCTAGAACTACAGGTGCATGTCACCATGTTCAGTTAATTTTTATTTTCACTTTTATTTTTGTAGCTATGTGGTCTCCCTGTGTTGCCCAGTCTGGCCTAGAACTTCTGGCCTCAAGTGATCCTGTTGCCTCAGTCTCTCAAAGTGCTGGGATTACAGGCATGAGCCACCGCACTGGCAAATGTCTACATTTTTTAAAACAAATTAAACATAAAGAGCTCATAAAGAATAGTCAAAGTTTATTTGTGGAAAAATGTAAGACCAATCTATGCCTGTAATCCCGGCACTTCGGGAGGCTGAGGCGGGTGTATCACAAGGTCAGGAGATCCAGACCATCCTGTGAATGGTGAAACCCCGTCTCGACTAAAAATACAAAAAATTAGTCAGGTGTGGTGGCAGGCGCCTGTAGTCCCAGCTACTCGGGAGGCTGAGGCAGAAGGAGCTTGCAGTGAGCCGAGATTGCGTCACTGCACTCCAGCCTGGGCAACAGAGCGAGACTCCATCTAAAAAAAAAAAAAGACTAATCTATAAGCTTTTCATTCTACTATAATTTGCTAATGTAAACCTCTCTTTAAGATAAAAGCAGATTCTAGCATCATGATGTACCTGAGGGCTCTAGTTAGTTACCAAGATGGGAAATGTGCCTGGGGCTTTCTGTAACTGTATTTCCACCTTGATTGGATAGGGTCGATTGGGCAAGCTAGCATTTTCTCTCTATCTGTGTACTTCCACCATGCTCCAGCTCAGGGATTTTCTAATGTTGCTGGGCAGAGAATCAAGTTGACTTAGTCAACTGGGGACCCTCTCCAGAGACTTGCCTCAGTAGAACTAGGCTGGGATCCAAGGAAACCGTATTTTTAACAAGACCCTCCTAGTAACTTTTTATAACCTCAGAACGCTTCTATCCACAGTATTGGTGCTGCTGGATAGAGTGGTTGGTGTGAGTCAAATGAGGGTGCATGCTCTAAGTTCTAAACCAGTATCAAGATTCATCTGTGGAGAATATGGTGTTAAATAATATTCTGTGTGCTTAAGCATTAGCATGTATAGAATTAAGTCATGAACACTTTTCGTAGAATGCAAATAAAGTATACTTCACATGACATTAAAAATCTACATCATCATCATCACCAAAATTACTACTTGACAAACTGTTTTAAGAACATGTGTACATACACACCATTTTGCAAGCAAAAAAGTGACAGAGGGAAAACACTTCATTCAAGATACACAGAACGAGGCCCATATGGAGAAATGAACAGAAGTTACTGAGAAATAAAATAAAAGATTTGAACAGTAGGAAAAATCTGCCTGTGTCTAAACAGAGAGATGGCTATTGTAAAGATGAAGATTCTCCCCAAATCAAGTTACATATTCCTGAAAACAAGATGTGATTATTTTTCCTGAAAGAAATTATCTTCCAGAAAAGAGGGAGCCGTTCTATATTTGAGTTCTTACAGAATCTCTCAGCGTGGGGGCTTCTCTCTATTTCATTTCAAACTTCATTTTGGGAACACACAAAGGCTCTGAAAATAAGAGCCACCGATGTTTGTTTTAGATGCTTATAAAGGTTACCTCATGGAGCTGTTAACACAGCAAAATAAATTTTTTAACAAAGGAAAATTTGGTAATTATTTCTGGGGGAAAGATTCTGCAATAGCAAGTGTTATCACTAGACATTACTTTAAATGTGGATTTTTTAAAAAACATGGTAGAAAACAACATAAAAAGTGTTCATGTGGCAGTTGTTAAGAATACTCATCTTCAGGGATTTTAACATAAAAGGGGAAAGAACAGTCTCATTATTATATGCATGGTTTCTCCGATTTGGTACAAAATTTTCCAGGGAGGGCATCATTGAATGATACAAGTGTTGCCTGTCAGCAGAGATAGAAGTGAAGTTGATGATGACAGTTAGATGACCTCACAAGGGACTCTAGTGATAATAAAGGTTCCAGTGGCAAACACAAGTGAAAAGTTTGAATATAGTTTCATAATGTTTGAGAGTGTAAAATGCATTTTAAATTAATAATTAATGTACATTAATACATTACTTTTTGTACTATTCTAAATAAGTGTGTATCTAAATAAACACGTAAAATGTTATAAGTAAACATTAGGCTATTTAATTTCATTTCATCCTTAAATTTGGGAAGTACAAACTGACCGGGCATGGTGGCTCAAGCCTGTCATCCCAACATTTAGGGAAGCCAAGGCAGGTGGGTGGATCACATGAGGCAAGGAGTTCAAGACTAGCTTCGCCAACATGGTGAAACTCTGTCTCTACTAAAAATACAAAAATTACCTAGGTATGGTGGCACGCACCTGTAATCCCAGCTATTCGGGAGGCTGAAGCAGGAAAATCTCTTGAACCCTGGAGGCAGAGGTTGCAGTGAGCAGAGATGGCACCACTGCACTTCAGCCTGGGTGACAGAGCGAGACCCTTTCTGAAAGAAAGAAAAAAAAAAACTGATAGAAACCTTTTTGAAGTTAGCTTCTGATTCATCAAAAGGTATGATGGGCTTTAGACCTATTATATTTGGGCTTGCTTTATATGTGTACATAAATATGATTTGTTCAGTACAGTTTCAATTAAGAGTTTTTTTTTATAGAACCTGACAAATTATAATGTTTATCTGAAATTATAAATAGAAACTAGAATGGAGCCTCCCTAACCATGGTCCTACAGCAGCTTGCAGCTGTTGCGGGAAACGTCTGGCTCCATCTTCAGACAGGCTTCCTGGTGCTCTGGCGCTAACTTCAGTACGCTCACAGGGAAAGCAGAGTGGACAGGGTAGATAAATGGTGACTCCCTCGTTCCATTAATATTTGATGCAGGGTCCAGCCTCTGCCCTCCAGCTCTAAGAGAATCTCCAGCCAGAGCATGGGTGAGGCCAGGAAGCAGATCTCAGAGACCTTTCCTGGACATTACTATATACTTGGCACTGGTTCGCAGAACACAGCACAGAAGATAGCTTTGTGACACTAGCTATGAATTTGATCATAATTTGAGATCAGATCCATCTGCAAAAGAGTGGACTCTGATATATTTCTCTCCGTACTTCTCAGACTTCAAAATCCACAGGGATGGTAAGAGCAGAGGTCAGGAGAAAATTAACAGCCAACAGAGAGGAGGGAAAATACACCTAAGATATCTACATCCAAGAGGATAGGCCACCCACTTGGGGAGCATTTCAATGCAGGTGGATTTTAAAGTGAAAAAGTAATGAGGTGATAACTCTACCAGGTGCTAAAACATATGTTAATGACATAATAATTAATAAATGTTTTAGGCAAATAGCAGTAAAAATTAGAAATTACAGAAAAAAGGTCTAGTATATGTAAGAATTTAGTATATGATAAAAGATAAAGAAAAGCATTACACAATATATGGTTCTGGGACAGTAGTTTACATAGTGGGATATGCGTTCACTCAGATAGTTACTTTCTGAATAGTTTCTAGGCATGTTAAATAATTAAATATTAAAATAATCAACTGAAAAATAGGTAAGACTTTTTTAAATGGAAAAAGCACATAATAAATTATAAAATTAAAGTTTATAAATTCATACATCTTTTGTTTGTTAAGAATGTATACTGTGGAGGACAGGCAATATGGCTGACCAGATGCAGCCAGGAAGACCTTCTCCCATAGAGAGAGACCAGACCATCAAGTAGACTGGCACACTCCAAACAGATCTTCGGAAATAAGACATTGAGAGTGGACAGAGGAAGGATGCAGACCCTGGGCTGAAACAGAAGGAAACTGGGAATGCTTCACAGGGTTGCCACGTAGCTGGACTCATTCCTGGCCTTGAGCAGCTCCTAGGGGTGGGTGAGTGAGATAGGCATGGGTTGGCCTACTCTTGCCATGGACTTCTGGGATCCCAGCTGTGGGAGACCCCACTACCCCCAGGGACATCTGAGCTGGCAGGGAGAACTGTCCAGAGAGTTGACAGAAACAGAACTCCAGCCTGTGTGGAGCCCAGAGTGTCATGGGAACAGCTGCAGTGGAGCAATGCCATAGTCACCCATCCCCCAAGGCTCACCATAGTCCTCAAGGTGTTTGTACCCTTTGTTGACTGCCAGACTTGGACAGAATAGAGCTGTCTTGCCCATGGGACAGGGCCAGTCTGATCTGAGTGACCCCCCTCTCTGCAGACCCCTGGCCAGCACACACATGTGCAAGGATCCTCAGTGTTCTACCAGGATGCATGTGGGGGGGACCCATAGCCACCTTACTGGAGTGCTTTTGCCAGCAGCCCCCGTCAGAATGCTGTTGCCAACAGACAGGACACACCTCAGCCAGTCTAGCAGAGCAAGTGCTTAACCTTGAGGGGTCACAGAACAAAGCCACAGGCCTAGTCCCAGCCCCCTAGAGTTAGAGCATTTAGCCTACGAGTGCTGAGCTGAGCCTCGACCCTCTGAAATCATCCAGAAATGAAACCAACCCACTAAATCCAACTTATACGATGGTCAAATCCTTAAGGGCATCAAATAGTGTGAATGCAAAAAGCCTCATCCAAAAGATAACAACTTCAAAGACTAAAGGAACATCAGCCCACATGGATGAGAAGGAACCTGTGCAAGAACTCTGGCAGTTCTAAAGGTCAGAGTGTCTTGTTACCTCCAAATGACTGTACTAGCTACCAGCAGTGGTTCTTAAACAAACCAAAATGGCTAAAGTGACAGATAATTCAGATTCTGGATGACAAGGAAGCTCATCTACATATAGAAGGTTGAAACCCAATCCAAGGAATAGAATAAAATGATCCCAAAATTGAAAGATGACATAAATATTTTAAGAAAGAACTAAACTGAACTTCTGGAAATAAAATATTCACTACAGGAATTTCAGAATGCAATTGGAAGTGTTAATAACAGAAAAGGCCAAGCTGAGGAAAGAATCTCAGAGCCTAAAACCACTCCTTTCAGTCAATAGAGGCAGACAAAAATAAAGATAAAATAATTTTTTAAATGAATGAAACCTCCAAGAAAAATGAGATTATGTAAAGAGACCAAACCTACAATTCATTGGCATTCCTGAAAGAGATGGAGAGAGAGCAAGCAACTTGGAAAACGTATTTGAGGACATTGTCCACAAAAATTTCCCCAACCTTGCTAGAGAGGTTGACATGCGAATTCAGGAAGTTCAGAGAACGCCTGTAAGATACTACCCAAGATGACCATCCCCCAGACACATAGTCATCAGATTCTCCAAAGTCAATTCAAAAGAAAAAATATTAAAGTCTGCCAGAGAGAAGGTGCTGCTCATATACAAAGGGAACTCCACTAGGCTAATGGCAGACCTTTCAGCAGAAACTTCACAAGCCAAAAGAGATCAGAGCCCTATATTCAGCATCCTTAAAGAAAAGAAATTCCATCCAAGAATTTTATATCCAGTCAAATTAAGCCTCATAAGCAAAGGAAAAATAAAATCCTCTTCAGACAAGCAAATGCTAAGGGAATTAATAACCAGCATATCTGCCTTACAAGAAGTCATCAAGGGAGCGCTAAACATGGAAGGGAAATATCAGTACCTTCCACCACAAAAACACATTTAAGTACATAGCCTGCTGATCCTATAAAGCAACTGTACAATCAAGACTACATAACAACTAGCTGACAATATGATGACAGGATCAAATCCTCACATATCTATGTTAACCTTGAATCTAAATGGGCTAAATCCATCATTTAAAAGACACGGATGGTGTCTGGACATGGTGGTTTACACCTGTAATCTCAGCAACTTGGGAGGGCAAGGCAGGAAGATTGCTGAGCCCAGCCTAGGCAACATAGCAAGACCCCATCTCTACAAAAAAAAAAAAAAAAAATTAAAATTAGCTGGGCATGGTGGCACATGCTTGTAGTCTCAGCTACTTGGGAGGCTGAGGTGGGATGATCATTTGAGCTTGGGAGGTCAAGGCTGCAGTGAGTCAAGATTTTGCCACTGCACTCCAGCCTGAATGGCAGAGACCTCATCTCAAAAGAAAAAAAAAAAAGACACAAAGTGGCAAGTTGGACAAAGAAGCAAGACTTAACAATATGCTGCCATCAAGAGAATCATCTCACATGCAATGACACCCATAGGCTCAAAGCAAAGGGAGGGAGAAAGATATATCAAGCAAATGGAAAACAAAAAAAGAGCAGGAGTTGCTATTCTTATTTCAGACAAAACAGGCTTTAAACTAACCATGATTTAAAAAAAAAAAGAAGAAGAAGAAAAGGAAAAAGGACAAAGGCATTACATAGTGATAAAATGTTCAATTCAACCAAAAGACTTAACTCTTCTAAATACACATGCAACCAACACTGGAGCACCCAGAGTCATGAAACAAGCTCTTAGAAACATATGAAGAATCTTGGATAACCACAGAATAATAGTGGGAGACTTCAACACTCCACTGAGAGTGTCAGACAGATCACTGAGGCAGAAAACTAACAAAGATATTCAGGACATGAACTCGACATTTGAACAAATGGACCTACCAGACATCTACAGAATATTCCACTTAGCAACAACAGAATGTACATTCTTCTCATCTGCACATGGCACATACTCTAAGAATGACCACACACTTGGCCATAAAACAATTCTCAACAAATTTTTAAAACTCAAAATCATACCAACCCCACTCTCAGACCACAGCACTATAAAAATAGAAGTCAATACCAAGAAAACCATACAATTACATGAAAATTAAACAACATGCTCTTGAATGACTTTGGGTAAAAAATAAAATTAGGGCAGAAATCAAAAACTTCTTTGAAACTAATCCAAATAAAGATACAACATACTAGATAATACAGCGTTAAGAGGAAAGTTTATGGCACTAAATGCCTAAATCAAAAAGTTAGATCTCAAATTAACAACCTAACATCACACCTAGAGGAGCTAGAAAATAAGAGCAAACCAACCCTAAAGCTAGCAGAAAATAAATTAAGCAGAATCAGAGCTGAACTGAAGGAAACTGAGATGTGAGAATGCCTATCAAACAATAACAAAACCAAAAGTTTGTCATTTGAAAGAATAAATAAGATTTGGTAGCTAGATAGATTTTTAAAAAGAGAGAGATCCAAATAAACACAATCAGAAATGCAAAGGTGACATTACCACTGACCCCATAGAAAAACAAAAAGTCAGAGACCATTCAAACACCTTGCACACAAACTAGAACACCTACAAGAAATGGATAAATTCCTATAAACATACAACCTAAGATTGAACCATGAAAAATGTGAAATCATGAATACACCAATAACAGTTCCAAAACTGAATCAGTTATGAAAAAGAAAAGAAACTACCAACCAGAGAGGGCCCTGAACCAGACGAATTCACAGCTAAATTCTACCAGGTGTATAAAGAAGAGCTAGTACCAGCCCTGCTGAAAATATTCCTAAAAACAAAGGAGGGAGGAGTCTTTCCCAACTCATTCTATGAGGCTACCATCATTCAGATACCAAAAGCTGATAGAGAGACAACAAAAAACAAGCTTCAGGCTAACATCCCTGATGAACATAGATACAAAAATACTAAATAAAATACTAGCAAATGAAATCCAGCAGCACATCATAAAGCTCATTTACCAAAATCAAGTAAGATTTTTCCCTGGGATGCAAGGTTGGTTCAATATATGCAAATCAGTCACATTAACAAAACTAAAAACAAAACCCACATGATCATCTCAATAGACCCAGACAATGCTTTCAATAAAATTCTACATCTCTTCATGTTAAAAACCCTCAACAAACTAGGTGTTGAAGGAACATACCTCAAAATATAAAAGCCATCTATGACAAACCCATAGCCAACATCATACTGAATGGGCAAAAGTTGGAAGCACTCCTGCTGAGAACCAGAACAAGACAAGGATGCCCACTCTCACTACACATATTTAACATAGTACTAGAAGTCCTAGCTAGAGCAATCAGGCAAGAGAAAGGAAAAAAAGAAAGGCTTCCAAATAGGAAGAGAGAAAGTCAAACTATCTCTGTTCGCAGGCAATATGATTCTAGACTTAGAAAACCCCATAATCTCTGCCCAAGGTTCTCCTAGAACTGATAATCAACTTTGGTAAAGTTTCAGGATACAAAATAAATGTATAAAAATCAGTAGCATTTCCATACACCAAAAACCGTCCAAGCTGAGAGCCAAATCAAGAACACAATCTCATTCACAATAGCCACAAAATAATAAAATTCATAGGAATACAGTTAACCAGGGAGGTAAAGGATCTGTGCGACAAGAGTTACAAAACACTGCTGAAAGAAATCATAGAGAAAACAAACACAAGAAAAATCATTCCATACACATAGAGAGGAAGATTCAGTGTTATTCCTATCAAATTACCAATGTCATTTTTTTTCACGGAATTAGAGAAAACTATTGTAAAATGTATGTGGAACCAAAAAAGCCCATATAGACAAAGCAATCCTAAACAAAAAACAGCCTGAGGCATCATACTGCTTAACTTCAAACCATATACAAGGCTACAGTAACCAAAACTGCATGGTACTGGAACAAAAATAGATACCATTAGACATCTAGATGAAAGGAACTGATTAGAGAACCCAGAAATAAAGCTTCATGCCTACAACCATCTGATCTTCAACAAAGTTGACCATAACAGACAATAAGGAAAGGGTTCCCTATTTAATAAATGGTCATTGGATAACAGGCTAGTCATATGCAGAAGATTGAAACTGGACCCCTTCCTTTTACCATATATGAAAATCAACTCAGGATGGATTAAAGACTTAAATCTAAGACCGAAAACTAAAAAAAAGAAAAAAAGAAGAAGAAAACCAAGTACATACCATTCTGGACATAGACCGTGGCAAAGATTTCATGATAAAGTCTCCAAAAGCAATTCCAAAACAGTCAAAAATAGACAAGTAGACTCTAATTAAACTAAAGAGCCTCTGCACAGCAAAGAAACTATCAACAGAGAAAGCAGATAGCTATGCATCTGACAAATAATCCATAAGAAAACTTAAATCAACAATCAAAAAGCAGACAACTCCATTAAAAATGGGCAAAGGACATGAACAAACACTTCTGAAAAGAATACATACATGCAGCCAACAAGCATGTACAAAATGCTCAACATCACGAATCGTTAGAGAAATACAAGTCAAAACTACAATGAGATACCATCTCACACCAGTCAGAGTGACTGTTATTAAAAAGTCAGAAAGTAGCAGATGTTGATGAGGTTGTGGAGAAAAAGAAATGCTTATACACTGCTGGTGGGGATGTAAATTAGTTCAGCTACTGAAGAGTGAAGTTTGGAGATTTCCAAAAGAACTTAGAACCACCATTTGACACAGTAATCTCGTTACTGAGTATATACCCAAAAGAATATAAACCATTTTACCAAAAAGATGTATGCACTCGCATGCACATCAGAGCACTATTCACAACAGCAAAGACATGGAATCAACCTAGATGCTCATTAATAGTGGACCAGATAAAGACAATGTGGTACATATATACCATGGAATACTACTTAGCCATTTAAGAACAAAATCATGTCCTTTGCAACAACATGGATGCAGCTGGAGGCCATTATCCTAAGCAAATCAACACAGGATCAGAAAACCAAAAGGTGCATGTTTTCACTTACAAGTTGGAGCTAAACATTCAGTACATGTGGACACAAAGAGAGGAATAATAGACACCAGGGGCTACTTGAGGGTAGAGTAGGGGGAGAAGAAAGATGAAAAAACTACCCATCAGGTACTATGCTCACTACCTGGGTGATGAAATCATTCGTGCATCAAACACCAGTGACACACAGTTTACCCATATAACAACTTTGCACATGTACCCCATGAACCTAAAAGATGAAAAAGAAAAAATACATATAGCTAAACTGAAAGGAAAATAAACTCTTTTATGTTCAAGTATTTTATGAGTATGGCAGATTAATTTCCTGATACTGATACACATATCCTTCCCAAACTTACAAACCTAAAGGGTTAAAATTCCAAATTATTGTATAATGTGTATTCATTCATCAGTTTATTATGAAACTTTACTTATTCTACAACCACTAAGTATTAAGTAGATGTCTTGTTCTCCTTGACTCAAGGGTGAACAGTGTAAATATGCACTTTGACCACATGGTACTGACAGTCCAGAAATATGGGCAGATATTTTTATACTTTACTTTTAAGGGCTTAAAAATTAAATTTTAGATTATGTAAACTTATCATCACAAAAGAACAATTGGTAACAAATACGTTACCAATCCAGGTTGCCTTGTAAATTCTGATTCAATCATTGAATTTCAACTTACACATTAATTTTTCCCTGATGTCTTCCTTGACTATTCCAGATCCAGCTAGTTAGACTTTCGTTAATTCATTTCACCAGTGTATATTGAATAGCAACTATGTATCTTTCTAGGAACAGAAATATGACCATTTCCTTAACATGTTGTCAGTGTAGTTACAATTTTACTATTGACTCTTTAAATTTTGGTGTTTCTACAATAATATATTCAGTAATTCTTAACCATTTCTTAAAGTATCTCTTCGCTTTTCTGATGACAGCTCTGCGCACTCTCTCTGAAATCGGTTTACAGGCTCATACACTCAATATTTTGCACATAATTTTGCAGGGTTCATGGACTTCCTGAAATTCTATCATGGATCATTTATATCAAGTCAACCATACGTGCAACAGAACCTTCCATCTTGGCAGATGCCCATAATTATTGCCTATGTTTGTTTATACATCTTCCCTTTTTCTTCTTTTTCACCTTCTTGTAGGCTCTTCTTGGGCAGTGTGTCTTTTTTGTATTTACAGCAGCTAACAGAGTGACAGCACATATCAATATTTATTGAGTGAAAGCGGATATGTGTAAAGACAGAATTCAGTAGGATCTCACGTGGCTTTTATTCTAAAACATGCTGCATGAAAGTTGCTTATGCCTACATAATTCAATCTCCCCCAGGAACAACTAACCACATAGAGCATCAGTTAGGATTCTTCTGTTGAAAGCAATAGAAAAAAAAAAATCCTAAATAGACTTAAGTAAAGATCAATGTATTGACTCATGTAACTGACGAGTCCCATCGTAAGCTTTCTTTCAGACATAGCTGGATATGCAGGATTAAACAATGTCTTTTTTTGCCAGTGTTATTTTCCAACTCTGCTCTGACTCCTGATGTGTTGGCTCTGCTTACACGTGGGTGCTTCATTCACATGGCAGGGTTGTGTCAGCCACCACCATCCCACATGCTTCAAAATTTAAGACCATTAGAAATGACAGATTCTCTTCCAGGAGCTCCCACAAAAGTCCAGAGTTTCACTGTGGTTGCAAAGGCTTATGCCAAGTGCTTACTCTTGAACCAATCACTGTGGCTTAGGCTGCCTCATGTGATCCACACCTGGAGCTGGGTTTGATCCACACCCTGGCTGGGTGTGCTGAATGCAAGAGTGATTGACCTGCATGTGAAAATCTGAGGCCATCTCCAGAATTGGGGGAATGGATGCAGAGTTCTCAATGAATGGCAAGCATCCATGTATCCTCCTTTTCATCTAAACCCCTTCAAAAGACACAGGTTTACATAAGCTGTGCTCTCCCCTCTACAAATACAGACAATCTCTGCAAAGTAGGTCTATTTATTGGCAAGTAACAGAAAAGTTACTGAAAACTAATTTCAGAAAAGAAAAATGATTATTTTGTGTTCAATTACCAAAACGTCCAGGAATAGAGCAGAGCTGACTTTGTGTGTATTTATATTCAACTCAGCCTCTCTAATTCCCTCAGCACTGTCTTCCACTGTGCTGGCTTCATTTTTAAGGTCCATGTTGTGGCTTCAGGAGATACAAGGTTGAACATAAGTCTCTGTAATTGAGGTATCTTACTCCTACTGAGGCTGGCTTGGTCCTAGAGTCCATCCTTGAACTAATCACCATGACCAAGAGGATGGAACATGTTGAAGAGGTTAGTCGGGAGCATGTGTTTTATTCAGAAATCCAGCAGTGAAGTTAGCTTTGCAGAAACCACATGGGTTGAGGAGACAGCCCTGAATAAAAAGATAGGGTACTAGAATCACAAGGAGAAGGGGGATAGGGAGAAGGGAAAAAAGTGTATTTATTAATATAATATAACCTACTTTTTCATCTTGGAGTCCCCACGTCTGCCTCCATGTCCAGGATCTCTGAATGATACACCATAACATTGGGTACAGACGCAGCTTCTCACGGTCTGGCAACTGTGGATAAATAACAAACCTGACCATGCCCAAACATACCCAGCACAGCATTGTGCAACATGAATGACCACTCATCAAAAGAGGAGAAACCTCCACTTCCATGGTTGGAAGACAGGCTTCTTCCAGCTAGGAAAGCTGAATAAAATGTAAAATATGTATCTGTGGCAGCTGCGACACACCACGGTAAGTCCCACATTCCACACTGCTCTTCAGAAGCTTGTCAGTTCAGAGCAACAGTGAAGAGGCTTTCTAGCTACACTGAAAGAAGCAACCGTGGGAGTGAGGGGAAGGGAAGGAACTCAGGCCTACCAAAAGGGAGAGACGACAGTCAATATCTCAGGCGTGTAGTCAGGAGCCTCAAACACTTACAGAGTAGAAGGAGGAAAGAGAACCAGAAAAATGGCTAGGCCTTAGAAGGTCTGAAGCCTCAATTTGAAGCAGATTGACCCCTGATGAGATTGTGGTGATCTGTGTCTACTCTAACTTGCTACCTGGTCCAAACAAAAACCTCCCATGAGAAATATAACATCACTCAGATTTTAAAATTATCTCTATAGTGTTTCACATCATCATTTGGAATGTAATAAGCAAATGATCAAGTCTATCAAAAGATAGCATAACAGAATTTTGGAGAAAATTAAAATAAAACAAATCTGTAGAAGATCCAGAAATCGGGCATAAGATTTCAGATACTTTTTAATGGGTGTGTTCAAGAAAATGGAAAATATGATGAACAATCATATCAGAGAAACCCTAAAATATAATCAACCATAAATTCTAGAACTCAAATGACAAAAGTGGAAGTAATAGATGCATTTGTAAACATCTAGAGAAACTACCAAATGATAGTAAATAAATCTATTACCAAACTAGTGTTTTTTCTAGTCATCTTCATAACATATTGACCAAAGCCAAAACTCTTGCTCAATTGTAATCTCTGAATTTGAAATCTGGCTGGAGAATGTCCATTTCTTCACTCATAAGTATCTATGCTCAGGCCCATGAAATGGAGGCACTTAATTGCACCCGTACAACAGGGCAATTTGAATCAATGTCATGAAGTAAAGAGGTATGGGTCTTCCTCTGACCCCAGGCTCCATGCCAGCAGCATCCTGACAATGAAGGCAACTGATTCCTCATCTGGCAGAGACGGACAACAGGAGGTGCTGAGTATTGGCCTTGAGAAACAGGATTATCTCAGGTTCTAAAATATTAGGTTGGTGCAAAAGTAATTCTGGTTTTTACCATTACTTTCAATGGCTGGCTTTTCTTCTAGCCTTTTTCTTCTGCCTTTCCTTCTAGCCTGTGTTTTCTCTACATTGAGCTTAGGACTGGGGATTTGCTTTTTCTAACCATGCAAATGTTCCAACTATTAGATGTCGAATTCTTTTCCATCACAGGCTGAAAGCAGAGGTATCACTGTTGTCAGATGGGCTAGTTTCAACATCAACTAGGCAAGTGTTTCTTTCTGTTGACTGTAAGATCCTGACTTTTTTCTGCTGTTTTTAATGCTTACCCTCCCAGGTGTATACCCTCCCAGGTGTATATTCCTGGGACTCAGTATTCACAAGGTTGTGCTCAAGTGTCTGCTGTACCTCCAAATCACAAGAATTCCCAACTTTCCATCTTAGGATACTGTCGACCACGAGAGGTGGCCCAACTAATTTCATGATTTAGGCAATCACTCTCATATTTTACAATGTCGCTACTCTCACTTCAAAACCCTGTTCTCAATTTAACATTCGGTATCAATTGGGATTCTTTTCCTCATGTAACTAAAATTATTGGCTTCAGATTTGTTGGATTCAAGCTGCTTGCTTCTTTTTACTCTTAACACTTGGCTCTGCATTCTATTCCACTGACTCTCTTCTCAGACTGACTCCTGATAATGGGCTTGTGCCTCATACTCTCTCAACTTCAGCCTCAGCTGAAGTTCCACTGTATTTATTTGATTCTGATAGATGAAGTGCCCATCTCTAAACCATTTCTCTAATGGAGTAAAATTTGGAGAAAGAGTAAAATTTTCTCATTTACCAGGGCTGTCAAAAAGGTATAATCATTGTGCTATAGTTAAAGCATAAGAAATTAAAGAGCATGGCTCTGAAAAATTAAAGTTGTGTGGTTGAGAATGGAGGCTAGATTGTACAAACAAGCACATGCCTGTTTCACCATATTTGGACTCTACTCTGCACACAAGAGAATGTCACTAAAGTAGTTGGTAAAATTCTGAAATAATCAGATTTTGCGTTTTAGACATTTGATCTCAGTGGCAGTGTGAGAGATGCTAGTTTGATAATGTCACAGTCAGGGATATTTGTAGGAGGATGTTCTAGAAATCTATTCCACAAACTCTTAGAATTATGCACACAGAAATGTCATTTCAGAATCTAGCTTTCAGTGTGTTATGAAAATATTCTCTCTTAATGATTGAGGCACTAATTCTTCAGGCTGCTGGGAGCATTGGATACTTTCAGTATTTAGCTGAATTCCTACTTAGAAATTGCTGTAAGTCAAGGGGAACTTCCTTGCCCAAGGGTATACCCCGTTACATAACCAGTCAGTGTGAAGGAATGAAGGATCAACCCCATTTCCTCAATTAGGGCAATTCTGATGGACTTGCCCAAGTCAAGAGCTCCCCATTGGATTGTCTGAGGCTTCTAACTACAGCACAATCCAGCTCCGTCCTCTGCCCAACCCTGTTTCTCTCATTTCCTGGAGGTTTTGTTTCAAGGTACATTCCTCAATGAAGTTTCTTCACACAAACTTCTCCCTTTGAGTCTATCTCCAGGGACTCTATGTAAGATAAGCAGCACCAAAAGTAGTTCAAGGAAAACAACTCAAAATGGGATTAGGATTTCTGATAAGATGGCTGGCAATGAGGACCCCATCACTGATGGTAAGTGTTAAACCCTGCAGCAGTACAGTTTTAAAAATATTTACTGATGCAAAGTCTGAAGCTGTGGAAATAAATGCACTAACTGATGAAATAGCTCAGGAATTTGAGAAGTATGGGTGAAGCAGTAGCTATAAAGACCAGGAAATTGGACGGCCAGTGGAGCCAAAAACCAAGGATATTCTGAAACAGTGTGGAAGTCAGAGGCTCTCCAAGGCAGCCATAAAGAAACTTTATCCCCAGCAGCCGAAAGGTGAAAAGACCTGCTGATGATGCCACTATTAGTCCATTCTTGCATTGCTATAAAGAACTACCTGAGACTGAGTAATTTTGTTGTTTTCAGACGGAGTCTTGCACTGTTGCCCAGGCTGGATTGCAGTGGAGTGATCTCAGCTCACTGCAAGCTCTGCCTCCTGGGTTCATGCAATTCTCCTGCCTCAGCCTCCCAAGTAGCTGGGACTACAGGCACCTGCCACCACGCCCAGCCAATTTTTTTGTATTTTTAGTAGAGATAGGGTTTCACTGTGTTAACCAGGATGGTCTCGATCTCCTGACCTCATGATCTGCCCGCCTTGGACTCCCAAAGTGCTGGGATTACAGGTGCGAGCCACCACACCTGGCTGACTGGGTAATTTATAAAGAAAAAGGCTTAGTTGACTCACAGTTCCACAGGCTGTACAGTAAGCATGACTCAGAAGGCCTTAGGAAACTTACAATCATGGTAGAAGGTGAAGATTAAGCAGGCACATCTTACATGGCTGAAGAAAGAAGAATAGAGAGAAGGGGGAGGTGCTTCAGACTTTTAAACAACCAGATCTCGTGAGAACTCACTATTATGAGAAGAGCAAGTGGGAAATCTGCTCCCATGATCCAATCACTTCTCACCAGGACTCTCCTCCAACACTGGGGTTTACAATTCAACATGATATTTGGGACACAAATCCAAACCACACCATTCTGTCCCTCCCAAATCTCATGTCCTTCTCACATTGCAAAATATAATGCTCCCTTCTCAACAGTCCCCCAAGTCTTAATTCATTTCAGCATTAACTCAAAAGTCCATAGTCCACAGTCTCATCTGAAACAAGGCAAGTCCCTTCCACCTATAAACCTGTAAAATCAAAAGCAATTTAGTTACTTCCAAGATACAGTGGAGGTACAGGCATTGGGTAAATATGCCAATTTGAAAACGGAAAAATCAGCCAAAACAAAGGGGCTACCAGCCCTATGCAAATCTGAAACACAGCAGGGCAGTCATTAAATCTAAAAGCTCCAAAATAATCTCCTTTGACTCCATGTCTCACATCCACACTAATGTGAGGAGTGGAATTCCAAGGCCTGAAACATCTCCGTCCCTGTGGCTCCACAGGGTATAGCTGCTTTCATGGGCTGGCATTGAGTTCCTGTGGCTTTTCCAAATACACAGTGCAAGCTTTCAGAGGCTCTACTCTTGTGGGATCTGGATGATTTACAATTGTGGGGGCTGGAGCTTTCGCAGCTCCACTAAGCAGTGCCCCACTGGGGAATTTGTGTGGAGGCTCCAACCCCACATTTCCCTTCTGCACTGCCCTAATAGAAGTTCTGAATGAGGGCTCTGCCCCTGCAGAAGACTTCTGCCTAGACATCCAGGTGTTTCCATACATCCTCTGAAATCTAGGCAGAGGCTCCCCAGCCTAACTCTTGCTCTCTGCACACCATAGGCTTAACACCACATGGAAGCCAAAAGGCTTATGGTTTGCATCCTCTGGAGAAGTGGCCTGAGAAGTATCTGGGGCCCTTTTGCCACAACTGGAGATGGAGTGGCTGGGACACAAAGAGCAGTGTCCTGAAATTGCACAGGGCAGCAGGGCCATGGGCCCAGCCTATAAAACCATTCTTTCCCCCCTAGGCTTCCAGAACTGCTGCAAAGTTCTCTGAAATGCCTTCAAGTCATTTTTTCCCTTTGTCTTGGTTATTACCATTCATGTCCTCTTTGCTTATGCAAATTTTTGCAGCCAGCTTGAATTCCTCCCTGGAAAATGGGTTATTCAGACCCATTTTTCAAACCTTTACACTCTGCCTCTCTCTTTGAATATAAGTCCCAGTTTCAAGTCATTTCTTTGCTGATGAATATAAGCATAGGGTGCTAGAAGCAGCCAGGCCACATCCTGAATGTTTTGCTGATTAGAAATTTCTTCTACCAGATACCCTAAATCATCATTCTTAAGTTTAAAGTTCCACAGATCTCTAGGGCAGGGGCACAATGCTTCCACCCTCTTTTCTAATGCATAACAAAAGTGACATTTCTCTAGTTCCCAATAAGTTGCTCATTTCTCCTGGACTTTATTGTTCATATCACTATCAGCATTTTGGTCACAACAATTGAACAAGTCTCTAGAAAGTTCCAAGCTCCTCATCTTCCTGTCTTCCTCTGAGCCCTTCAAACTGTTCCAACCTCTGCCTGTTATTAAGTTCCAAAGTCACTTCCTCATTTTCAGGTATCTTTACAGCAATGCCCATTCCTGATACGAATTTTGTTACTAGTCTGTTCTCAAATTGCTATAAAGAACTACCTGAGGGGAGCGAGTCCAAGATGGCCAAATAGGAACAGCTCCAGTCTACAGCTCCCAGCATGAGCAACGCAGAAGACGGGTGACTTCTGCATCTCCAACTGAGGTACCAGGTTCCTCTCACGGGGGCTTGTCGGACAGTGGGGGCAGGACAGTGGGTGCAGCCCACCAAGCATGAGCCGAAGCAGGGCAAGGCATCACCTCACCAGGGAAGCACAAGGGGTCAGGGAATTCCCATTCCTAGCCAAGGGAAGCAGTGACGGATGGCACCTGAAAAATCGGGTCACTCTAACCCTAATACTGCACTTTTCCAATGGTCTTAGCAAACAGCATACCAGGAGATTATATTCCGCGCCTGGCTTGGAGGGTCCAACGCCCGCAGAGCTTTGCTCATTGCTAGCACAGCAGTCTGAGACCAAACTCCAAGGTGGCAGCAAGGCTGGGGGAGGGGCACCCACCATTGCTGAGGCTTTAGTAGGTAAACAAAGTGGCCAGGAAGCTTGATATGGGCGGACCCCACCACAGCTCTAGAAGGCCTGCCTGCCTCTATAGATTCCACCTCTGGGGACAGGGCATAGCCAAACAAAAGGCAGCAGAAACCTCTACAGACTTAAATGTCCCTGTCTGACAGCTATGAAGAGAATAGTGGTTCTCCCAGTACGGAGTTTGAGATCTGAGAACGGACAGACTGCCTCCTCAAGGGAGTCCCTGACTCCTGAGTAGCCTAACTTGGAGGCACCCTCCAATAGTGCCAGACTGACACCTCACACGGCCAAGAACTCCTCTGAGATGAAGCTTCCAGAAGAACAATCAGGCAGCAACATTTGCTGTTCAGCAATATTCGCTGTTCTGCAGCCTCCACTGCTGAAACCCAGGCAAACAGGGTCTGCAGTGGACCTCCAGCAAACTCCAACAGACCTGCAGCTGAGGGTCCTGACTGTTAGAAGGAAAACTAACAAATGGAAAGGACATCCACACCAAAACCCCATCTGCTTGTCATCATCATCAAAGACCACAGAAAGATAAAACCACAATGACGGGGAAAAAACAGAGCAGAAAAGCTGAAAATTCTACAAATCAGAGTGCCTCTCCCCATCCAAAGGAACGCAGCTCCTCACCAGCAATGGAACAAAGCTGGATGGAGAATGACTATGACGAGTTGAGAGAAGAAGGCTTCAGACAATCAAACTTCTCCGAGCTAAAGGAGGAAGTTCGAACCCATCGCAAAGAAGTGAAAACCCTTGAAAAAAGATTAGATGAATGGCTAACTAGAATAACCAGTGTAGAGAAGTACTTAAATGACCTGATGGAACTGAAAACCATCACACAAGAACTACATGGTGAATGCACAAGCTTCAGTAACTGATTTGATCAACTGGAAGAAGGAGTATCAGTGATTGAAGATCAAATGAATGAAATGAAGCAAGAAGAGAAGTTTAAAGAAAAAAGAATAAAAAGAAATGAACAAAGCCTCCAAGAATTATGGGACTGTGTGAAAGGATCAAATCTATGTCTGATTGGTATACCTGAAAGTGATGGGGAGAATGGAACCAAGTGGAAAACACTCTGCAGGATATTATCCAGGAGAACTTCCCCTACCTAGCAAGGCAGGCCAACATTCAAATTCAGGAAATACAGAGAACTCCACAAAGATACTCCTCGAAAAGAGCAACTCCAAGACACATAATGGTCAGATTCACCAAAGCTGAAATGAAGGGAAAAATGTTAAGGACAGCCAGAGAGAAAGGTTGGGTTACCCACAAAGGGAAGTCCTTCAGACTAACAGTGGATCTCTCAGCAGAAACTCTCCAAGCCAGAAGAGAGTGGGGGCCAATATTCAATGTTTTTAAGAAAAGAATTTTCTACCCAGAATTTCATATCCAGCCAAACTAAGCTTCATAAGTGAAAGAGAAATAAAATCCTTTACAGACAAGCAAATGTTGAGAGATTTTGTCACCACCAGGCCTGCCCTACAAGAGATCCTAAAGGAAGCACTAAACATACAAAGGAATAAACGGTACCAGCCACTGCAAAAACATGCCAAATTGTAAAGACCATTGATGCTAGGAAGAAACTGCATTAACTAATGAACAAAATAACCAGCTAACATCATAATGACAGGATCAATTTCACATATAATAATATTAACCTAAAATGTAAATGGGCTAAATGCTCCAATTAAAAGACACAGACTGGCAAATTGGATAAAGAGTCAAGACCCATCAGTGTGCTGTATTCAGGAGACCCATCTCACGTGCAGAGACACACATAGGCTCAAAATAAAGGGATGGAGGAAGATCTACCAAGCAAATGGAGAACAAAAAAAAG
>NW_016804423.1:876425-899088 GCF_001698545.2 Rhinopithecus bieti
CTCAAAATAATAAGGGCTATTTATGACAAACCCACAGCCAATATCATACTGAATGGGCAAAAACTGGAAGCATTTCCTTTGAAAACTGGCAAAGGACAGGGATGCCCTCTCTCACAACTCCTATTCAACATAGTGTTGGAAGTTCTGGCCAGGGCAATCAGGCAGGAGAAAGAAATAAAGGGTATTCAATTAGGAAAAGAGGAAGATAAATGGTCCCTGTTTGCAGATGACATGACTGTATATTTAGAAAACCCCATCATCTCAGCCCAAAATCTCCTTAAGCTGATAAGCAACTTCAGCAAAGTCTCAGGATACAAAATCAGTGTGCAAAAATCACAAGCATTTTTATACACCAATAACAGACAAACAGAGAGCCAAATCATGAATAGACTCCCATTCACAATTGCTTCAAAGAGAATAAAATACCTAGGAATCCAACTTACAAGGGATGCGAAGGACCTCTTCAAGGAGAACTACAAATCACTGCTCAACGAAATAAAAGAGGACACAAACAAATGGAAGAACATTCTGTGCTCATAGATAGGAAGAATCAATATCGTGAAAATGGCCATACCGCCCAAAGTAATTTATAGATTCAATGCCATCCCCATCATGTTACCAATGACTTTCTTCACAGAATTGGAAAAAACTACTTTAAAGTTCATATGGAACCAAAATGAGCCTGCATTGCCAAGACAATCCTAAGCAAAAGAACAAAGCTGGAGGCATCATGCTACCTGACTTCAAGCTATACTACAAGGCTACAGTAACCAAAACAGCATGTTACTGGTACCAAAACAGAAATATGGACCAATGGAACAGATCAGAGCCCTCAGAAGTAATACCCCACATCTACAACCATCTGATCTTTGACAAACCTGACAAAAACAAGAAGTTTGCCTAAAGGAGGTAACAGAGTCCTGGAGTTTATATTAGAAATCATTCTTATAGGAGAAACTAAAATCATCAGAGACAGGGAGTGGTTTTTAGAAGTGGGAGAAGCCTTGGAGAGGAGAGGCGAGAGGAAGTTTTTCTGACAGACATTCAACCCAGGGAGCAAGAGTCAGGATAGAGAGGATAGATGGGCGAGTCTCACTTGGGCAACATGACTTTGAGAGTTCCACTCATGGCCACAGGGTCAACCAACTTGCTGTCAGGACCCTGGAGCTCAATGGCTTTCCTCTCTGTCAACCTCGGCTCAGCCCAGAAGTACAGGAAAAGTGGAAGCTGGTTCCAGGCAAACCAACACTCCCAACCCCAAAGAGTCAGGGGTTGTTAGGAAGCCCTTTCCCAGAAAACCTGACACTAGTGTCTTTAGTCCGGAGGCCACACTATTCGCTTTTAACTGGCAGACAGGTGCCCAGTATTTAGCCCCCAAATTCTAAGGAAAAATAGGAGAGAATAGCAAGTGAAAGGGGTCTGATGGTACTCACCGTTTGGTGATTGTCCTTTCGTGGTCACCAAAACGTGTCTGGAATTGGTTCCTTCCAGTGGGTTCTTGGTCTCGCTGACTTCAAGAATGAAGCTGTGGACCCTCGCAGTGAGTGTTACAGCTCTTAAAGATGGTGTGTCCGGAATTTCTTCCTTCAGATGTGCAGATGTGTCTGGAGTTTCTTCCTTCCAGTGGGTTCATAGTCTTCCTTGACTTCAGGAGTGAAGCTGCAGACCTTCACAGTGAGTGTTACAGCTCTTAAAGGTAGTGTGGACCCAAAGAATGTGCAGCAGCAAGATTTATTGTGAAGAGTGAAAGAACAAAGCTTCCACGGCATGGAAGGGGATCTAAGTGGGTCACTGCTGCCAGATCGGGTGACCAGCTTTTATTCCCTTATTTGGCCCCACCCACGTCCTGCTGATTGGTCCATTTTACAGAGCACTGATTGGTCCATTTTACAGAGTGCTGATTGGTGCATTTACAAACCTTTAGCTAGATGCAGAGCACTGATTGGTGCATTTTTACAGAGTGCTGATTGGCGTGTTTACAAAGCTTTAGCTAGACAGAGCACTGACTGGTGGTTTTTACAGAGTGCTGATTGGTGTGTTTACAAACCTTTAGCGAGACACTGAGCGCTGATTGGTGCGTTTTTATAGAGTGCTGATTGGTGTATTTACAAATCTTTAGCTAGACACAGAGTGCTGATTGGTGCGTTTACAATCCTTTAGCTAGAGAAAAAATTTCTCGAAGTCTCCACCCCACCCAGGAAGTCCAGCTGGCTTCACCTCTCAGGAGGACTAAGAACCACAGGCAAAAGCGGAAAATTCTCATAGTCTACAAGTTGCTGGCAAGCACAAAAAAGCTCCAATAACACCTGACTCGAATAAGATGCTGAGAGTCTCAGAAATACCAGCAGACCCTCTTCTTCAGAAGAGAGTCTCATCCCAACTGGAGAGTAGAGAGACAGTTCAAAGTCAGCAGAGAAAAAAACAGTGAAAGCAAGAGTGAGAGAAGGCTCAAAGGGCCCAACAAGGAGAAGCAGATCCGAGAAGTGTGGGGAAGTAATGGGGTGCCTAAGGCTGGGAGCCCGCAGACCAGGAGAAGCTGATCCAAGAAGTTTGAGGAAGCAAAGGTGTGCCTGAGGCTGGGAGGCCATGGACACTGCAATGCCCGTGGGCCTGGGGCTGGGGCTGAGGCAGAAGGGAAAACATGATGCAGAGTGTATCAGTCGAGGTTCTGCACAGAAACAGAACCAACAGGCTGCATAGAGATCGATAAGAGATTTCTTATGAAAATTTGCTCACACAATCTTGGAGATATGGAAGTCCCATGGTATGTCATCTGCAAGCGGGCAAATCAGGAAAGCTGGTGATGGAATTCAGTCTGAGTCCAAGGCCTGAGAACTGGGTCGTTGATGGTGTAATTCCCAGGGTGAGAAAGCCCCTAGAACCAGGAACTCTATGTCAGAGGGCAGGAGAAGCAGGATTTCCAGTTCAAGGAGAGAGGGAGAGAACGAGAATGTACCCTTCCTCCATCTTTTTGTTCTACTGCACCCCTCAAAGGATTGCATCGTGCCTACCCACACTGGGGAGGGTGAGGTGATCTGCTTTAACCAGTCACTGATTTAAACACCAATCTCTTCTGGAAACACCCTTGCAGACATACCCAGAAACCGTGTTTTTAACAGCTATCTGAACATCCCTTAGCTCAGCCAATATGATATATAAACTTAACTGCCACACTGGTCAAAGCTTCCTTTAGAGAGACCAGCATGGCCTCTCAGAGGGGGTGAGGTTATATTGTGAATCCTTCAGGAAAACAACAGATAAGGGAACCAGAAAACCAAGAAAGCTGCTCTAGCCCTTCTGTTTCCTGTCACATCATGCAATGGGATGACAAAAATGAAATGTACTCTAATCCATAAAAAGCTACTCTGAGGAGAAAAATTAAAGTAACCCTACTCACATGTTAACAGATAATGAAAAAAACACCAGAAATACAGGGTCACAAAGTGAATGAACTGTAATCCAATATTTTATAATGATCTGGAAAAATTAAGAAAATAATCACAGCTCTGAAATAACCAATCAAAAATCTCAAAGTTCAGAGATGATGTGGCTAAATCATATGTATAATAATCTTACTGAATTATTTTATAAACATATTCTCTAAAAATTGACTCCATTTTGTTCAAAATTGGTTGGAAATCTTTAATCCAAGTAGTTGGTGAATAGAGTGCTAAGAAACATCAGATTCTGAATAACTGGGTGAACTGCAATTGTTGGAAATAGACCTTGCACACAAAAAGACATTGAAAATTACCCTGACAAAAGCAAGGGAGGAACTGAACAAATTGCAGAATGAGAGCTCAGATGGTGCACAGAATTTAATTCTCAAGTTCTATGAGTGTGATTTGGAATATCTTGGATTGTGAGAAGAATTTCTGATGAACTTCCTATTTTAATTGGATAAATTTATGTTCTGACTGGAACAGAATGAAACAGAGAAGGTCTATGATTTTCCAGCATATAAATGTAAAACATCCAAAAGAATCATAAATAGAATCAACCGATTTTCCTTGTAAAAATTCTATTCAAAGAAAGATGATTGGAATAGAGACTGAAAAACAGTACCTAAAAAATATTTTGGCAAAATATTTATACATTTCATATTGTTTAAAATGACAAGGAAATCCTCCCTGAAGCAGAATTTTCTGTGAGCCTACCAGGTAAATCAAACCCTGAAAAGAGTATCTTCTCAAAAATACTTGTGTATTCAGGGAACATGGAATCAAGTTTTCAACAAGCATAAAGATGTTATTAATCATAAATTAAAAATTTGAAGATTACAGTAAAGTTTATAACAAATTATACATGATCACAGTGAAGAAAAAAAAGTGTTATTTCTGAGAAATTCCAGTGACAGACTCATACAAATAGATGTAGGTAAAAAATAATCTTGTGAATGTTACAAAGGTGAATTTTCTGCTTTTCATCTTTTGAGACTGATTCAATTTTAAAATTAAAATGTGCTTTGCCATACACAATGTATATATTATATTACTGTTACTTCATTTGTTGGGACACAGTTTCATTTTTAAAAACAGATTTGAGTAGAATTCTCTTCAGGTTCACCAATAGCATAAAATCCAATTACTCATGAATAAATGAATATTTCTAAAACTCAGTTTGATTTATTGGGCACCTTCTCAAAATAATCCTAGTTTGGAAAATAAATTATATACTCACCTTGATTATTAATTGATGATAATTATTACAATGGAAAATTGAATAATTGAGTTTCATAAAGACCCAAGTACAGGATGAAAGGTCTGGAAACAGGAAGAGACCCCTGTTATATGAGTATTTGGTTTATGAAAGACACAGCCATGCAGGGCAGTAGAAAATCTTCAATAAATGTTTTGACAATTGATTTCAACAAATGTTTTGGGGTAATTATAATAATATATGATAAAACTGATGTTTGGGCCTAACCTTACCAAAACCAATTTCAAGTTGATTAAAACCAACTGTAAAAGTGAAAATTATAAAACCAAGAACATAGGAAAATAATTTCCTCACTTCAAAATAGGCAGTAACTGTTAAGCAAGATACAGTGAAAACACCACCCCAATTTACATTATTTAGGCAGCAATGGATTCGTGTTATAATAAATAAAATCTTACTAAATCTGTGAAAAAAGAGAGAGAGCACGTATGCGAGAAAGACATAAAAGTCAATAAAAATAAATGTGCAAACCAATAGAAATGTACAAAAAGAAAACAAGTATTTTAGAAAAGAGAATGTTCACATGGTCAATAAGCATGAGATAAACTAACTTCATTACAAATCAGAGAAATACAAGAAATGCCAAAAATTAAATTTCTAACAATTATATGTAAACATGTTGACAAAATTATTTTTAAAATCTGACAGTATATGGAGTAAAGATGTAAAGCAAGAGGACTTCTCACACATTTCTGGTAGGAATGTACCTCATTACAAATACTTTGAATAACGGTTTGGCCTTAGCTTCTCAATTTAAAAGCACGCACATCCTGTGACTCAGCAACTCAGTTCTAGGCATACATCCTAGAGAAATGTGTGCTCTTCATGGAAGATATACATATGTGATTGCCACATTTCTTTTTGCACTAACCTCAGAGTGAAAACAAAACAAAACAAAATGATCTATCCTTACTACAGTGAATAAGTATGGTCTATTCAGAAGAGAGAATTTAATACATCATCAACAACAATGACTAAACCACAAATACAATCAATACTTTGCATAAATCTCGCAAATATAATATTGAGCTGAAGAAGCCAGTCAGAACATAAGGTGTGTTATTCAATTCCATTTATATAAAATCCCCAAACAGCCAATGCCACAGTGTTTAAAGATTCACAGAAGCAGTAACACTATAAAGAAATATAAAAATCTAGAAAGCAATTGTTGCCAGTGGGAAGAAAGGGAATGGACCCCACTACTCCTTCACAGTCCAACATGAACTCCCTTATCATCCAGAGGTGAACACAGGACCCAGGCTTTCTCAGTCAGTAGCATATCTGAGTAGTGGGAGTGATTGTGTAGCTCAAAAAGAACTAGGGAGGCTCAATCTTAGAATGTTTAGAACTTCTAGGATGAGAGAACGGTATGTAAGCCCTGAGCTAGCCGTGTTGTCATAAGAAGAAGAAAGACAGTCTGACAACAGACCCCTGAAAAGTAACGCAGAGCTCGGGCATGGAGGAGATGGAACTGTGTCCTCAGGAGAGCTTCTCAAGTTTTGAATCTATAATAGACAAAATAAAACCTGTCCCCGGTACAGAATGTTTTCTGAGTCAGTAAGTTGACCTTCTTATCACAACTTGATTGTCTCTTAAGGCTAAGAGATCTAATATTCCGTAAGTCATCAAAATGTCACAGCCTACAATTTCATTTTCTAGTATATACGGCTCCAGGATACTGCCTCTCACACTTGTATGTGATACAAAATTACTGAATCAAATAGAACCCAAACCATTTCTGCTTGAAATACAGGGAAGCAAAGTGAGCCTTGAACTCAGAAGTTTTCCTGTAAGTCTCACCTGCCTCTTTGACAATCGTTACCGACAATCGTGACTAGTTACATTCACCACAGATGCTAGTCTCATCACACACTACAATGACCTTCCCTTCCCTTACTAATTTGAAGCATAATTAACACAAGCCTCACATACTTAGTAAAGTTTGCCATGTTACAGTTAAAGTCTGTCTTCACAGATCATTACATTTGTGACTCATTGCAAGTTCAATAATCAAAGTTCATGACCTCGAGGTGATTGATACACAGTGTCCTCATCGGTGAACCTGGTGTTAATATAGTATTTGTTCATAAAGTTATTGTAAGGACTGTATAAAACACTTGCAGAAGCTCATACTGAAGTGGTTAATGGTACTTATTCTGAAGCCAGTCAGTGTGTGTTCAGACCCTAGTTGTTTCACTACTACCAGTGAGACCTTGAGCAGGTTAGTGCTTCAGGGTTCTGACCTGTAGAATTGGATGATAACAGTAGCAAACTCCCAGTATTGCTGTGAGATAATAAGAGTACTTAGAACAGTGCTTAACACTTAGTGATTGCATAGTCATGATTTGCTGTTATTAAAGAATAATTTTTTGGAAAGGGCCTGGCACATAAAAAAAGCTAACTATTAACATTAAATACTATTATTCGTATCAAGAATAAAAGATTAGATGTCACTACTGGTTCTACAGTCATTAAAGAATAACATGATCATTTACAAATAATGTTATGATAAAAAGCCTGACAACTCCCTTGGAAAACACAACTTACCCAAACTAACACGATAAGAAATAGAAAGTCTCTATCAAAGACCTTTAACTTATAATGAGAAACTTTTCCCCCAAAAAATTCTGGTCCCACATGGATTCACTCTTTTTGTTTTTGTTTTGGGACAGAGTCTCGCTCTGTCGCCCAGGCTAGAGCACAGTGGTGCGATCTGGGCTCTCTACAACTTCAGCCTCCTGGGTTCAAGTGATTCTCCTGCCTCAACCTATTGAGTAGCTGGGATTACAGGTGCCCACCACCATGCCTGGCTAATTTTTGTATTTTTAGTAGAGGCAGGGTTTCACCATGTTGGCCAGGCTGGTCTTGAGCTCCTGACCTCAAGTAATCCTCCCACCTTGGCCTCCCAAAGTGCTGGGATTACAGGCAGGAGCCACTGAGCCCAGCCTACACTCAGTTTTTGAGGGTTTTATAACTATTATTAAAACCTGCCAATGATATTGTAAATAAAAATAAAAGAAAGCTACAGATCAAGCGCTCTCGTGAATGTATCAAAACACCAAAGAAATCAAATCCAATAATTGAGAACTGTATAATCCATGATCAAACAGATTTATCCCTGAAATACAAAGTTCATTTAACAACTGAAAATCAATGAATGAAGTTCAACATAGGAACAAAATCAAAAATTTAAAATCATAGATATCTATCAATACATTCAGAAAAATGTATTTGACAAAATTCAATACTCATTCATAATAAAGATTCTCAGCAAATTAGGACATAAGGAAACTTCATCAACCTGACTCAGGCTATATGGTAGATTGAATGGCAGACCCACAAAAGATATTTCCAATTGTTAATCCTGAAAACCTGTGATTATCATCTTATTTGGAAAATTGGTTTTTGCAGATATAATTAAGTCAATGTGAGATCATTCTAGATTATCTGATTTGGCCCAAAAATCTAACAAGAAGTATCATCTTAAGATACACAGGAAACACGACACACAGAGGAGGAGGAGGCATTGTCATCATGGAGATAGGAACTGGAATGATACAGCTGCAAGCCAAGGAATGTCTGGAACCACCAGATAAGGGAAGAGGCAAAAAACAGGTTCCTCTTGGAGTCTCCAGAGGGACCATGGCCCTGCCTCTAACTTCATGTCAGAGTCTGGAAGCCCAATTGTGAGATCCCTGGCTTAAACGGAATTGTTTAAGCCACTCTGTCTGTGTTAATACATTAATGCAGCTGTAGAAAACTAATATTGAGCATTTATGAAAATTCTATAGCTAACATCATACTTAATGAAGAATTATTGAATAATGCAAGTTATCTGAAATGCCCACTGCTACTCATCATTTTAGCCGAAGGCTGTAGCTAGTGCAATAATGCACAAAAATAAAGGCAGAGAAAGGAGGAATTACATTATTTTTATTTACATAAAATATGATTATCTATGCAGAGACTCTATAATACATACAAACATTTCTAGAACCAAAAAAGGAATTTAGCAACTTTTGCAGAATATAGGTAAATATAGAATTATCATATTGTTTCTGTTATATATAAATGCAGAATACTTTCTCTGTTTATGTATAACAGAAACAATATAATTACAGTTATATGTTATATATAAATACTGAATATTTTTTGTGTTAATACAGAACAGAAACAATATGGTAATTATTGTTATCTGTTATATAGAAATACAGATATATAGTTGTGTGGGAGGAAGACCTGCCCCCATGATTCAATTACCTCCCATATCAGCAAAACCATATCAGATGGTAAGTTTCAATATTTATAAATATTTGAAATATTTATAATATATAAATATTCTGTATTTATATGTAATATAAGCAAATAACTTTACAATAAAATTTAAAATTTTATTTACAATAACATACAAATATACACAAAAATAAATTTAACAAAAGACATGCAAGTTTTTTACACTGAAAAAATATAAAATTTACAGAGATGAAAGAACTAAACAAATTGATGTATGTAACATGTTCATAGATTGGAAAACTCAAGATTGTTAATATGTCAAATACCTTCAAATGTACCAATAGATTCAAAGCAATCCTAAACAAAATCCCCATGGGCTTTGCAAAAGATATTGACTAATTCTAAAATAAAAAAGGAAGTAAAAAGGATCTAAAGCAGCCAAAGCTAGATGATAAAAGAAATTTGAGGGATATTAAGACTTCATGTAAAGCTAGAATAATCAAGGATGAGGATGACATGGCATGAGCGAAAAGATAAAGCCATTGAATGGAACGGAACAGAGGATTCAAAGTGTAAAAGAAAATGCTTTCAACAAGTAGCACTGAAACAACAGAATGGAGATGGCTAAAGAAAAGAATGAATAAGCAAATTGTGGTATATTCACACAAAACAATACTTCCTGGCAATAAGATGAAACTATTGATATATACATGAACATAGATGAATCTGAAAAACATACTGAACCATACACAAGATAGTACATCCTGAATGATCCCACTTCATTGAAGTTCAGGAAAACAATGAAAAAAGCCTAGTCTATGGTGATAGAAGTAAGAACAGTGGTTTCCTATGATGGGCAAAGTTGTACTAAAAAGGAGAAAATAAAACTTCCTAGGATGGTGGAAATGATTTATATTTTGAATAAAGATAGAAAGATGTACTATATGTCAAACATCAAATTTTACAATACTTAAAAATCCATATAAACAGAGTGAGATGGGAAAAAATATTGAATAAGACAAATACTCAAGGGTAAATACTCAAGCGGGAAATAGACCCGTAAAATAATGGGACACAGCAGTTGGCTTCTTGCAAAATTCAGTGGATTGTTTTAGAAAAGTCCTCACATTAAATATATCTCAAAATATTTTTACAAAAGAAAATCCAAGAAAGTGAGATTGATATTTGGCATGATTTTTCCTATCAGAATATAGATAATTTAGAATCTGCAGCTAAGAGACTTCGTTTTGTCAAAAGTACCCAAACACCTAAGAGGCTAAGCAGTTGAGCAGAGCTTTAGGCAGTTGCACAGGATTTAAGAGATAAAAATTAGACACGGTGTAGGACAAATGTATGCTTCATAAGACCTTGTGCAGCGTCCTTTTTTCATTTCTAGGACTTCCCTACAGTTACTGAAGTCTTGTAGGAACCAGGTGGTGTTATGGCCTGAATGTTTGTGTCCCACTCAAATTCAAATGTTGAAGTCCTAATTGGATGTGATAGTATTAGGAGGCGGGGCCTTTGGAAGATTTGTCATGAGGGTGGAACCCTCACCAATGGGATTAGTGCTTATAGACAAGGGAATCCGGAGAGCTCTCGCACTCTCTTTCCACCATGTGAGAGGACAGAGAGAATTCACCAGTCTTCATCCAGGAGGAGGTTTCTCACCAGAACCTGACCAGGCTGGCACTCTGATCTTAGATCTCCAGCCTCCAGAACTGTGAGAAATAAATTTCTGTTGTTTATCAGCCACCCACTCCATGGGATTTTGTTATAGCAGCCTGAAAAGGTAGATGGTGTATTAGTCTGTTCTCATGCTGCTAACAAAGACACACCTGAGACTGGGTAATTTGTAAAGGAAAGAGGTTTAATGGACTCACAGGTCCACATGTCTGCAGAGACCCCACAATCATGGCAGAAGGTAAAAGAGAGGCAAATCACATTTACATGGTGGCAGACAAGAGGGCTTGTGCAGAGGAACTCCCACTTATAAAACCGTCAGCTCTGGTGAGACTTACTCACAATCAGGAGAATAGCACAGGAAAGACCAGCCCCCATGATTCCATTACCTCCCGTATCAGCCAAACCATATCAGCCAAACCATATCAGATGGTAAGTTTCAATGAGGTCAAGCCTGCCTTTTTTTTGACCAGGTCCCAACATGAAAAAAAAATCATTGGTTTAAGACCAGAGTCCTGAGCAGGAGAACCAGCAATGGGGCGGGGGAAGAGGGGTGCCATTATCTCCTTGCGACTGAGTCAAGCTTGTGTGAACCTCAGCTTCCAGATCCAGGTTGTTGCTTCTGATGTGGACACACTGTAAACTCTTGCTTTTTTTTCCATTCAGCACTACCTTGCACTCTTATTCCTTCTGAATTAGTTTCAATAATTTGAAAAATTTAGGGATATTCTTGAGTCTTTCATGGAAGACTTTTTTTTTTTTTTCTTTTTTTGAGTAAGACTTTATTCAATATATGGAGTTTGCTTTCACAGCAGCTTTCTCTAGCCAGGGATGATTTTCCAAACACCTTGCTACAGCAGTTTGTGTGAGGGTTGAAACATTTTCTGCTTTCTTTGCTATGTGGAAGAAAATTGACATCACATTTCTGTCAGCTCTTCCTATCACATTATACTAGTTCAAGTACACTGTGCAGTTCAGAAACGAAGGGAATTTGAGGGTATGTGACCACACATAATTCCTAATGCCAGGCCCTGAAAACATTCCATTTATATCTGTCACTTCTGTCTGAGACCTGTCATTTCTCTGAAAGTTCAGAGGCATATTGTAACGCCAACTCAAAATTCTCCACTTCTGTTTCTGGCAGCATAGTTCCTGCATATGTTTCTAGGCTCTGGTTACACCAGGAGTTCAGAACTGTGCGTGACAGACGACCCACCTGCAGCTCCCCAGTCGAGAGGTTCTCTGAGTCAGAGGAAAGGGTTGCAGCGTGCCACTCACGGCGGCCACAGACATCCTTTCCCACAGCTGCACAGCTCCAATTTCGTGATACAATTTTCACTCACAAAGGTGGATTGTGCCCCATTTTCCACTTTTCCCGGTTACCCAATGTGACAGAATTTGGATATTGTCCCTGCCCGAATCTCGCGTTGAAATGTAATCCCCGGTGCTGGAGGTAGAGCCTGGTGGGAGGTATTTGGACCATGGTGATAAGTGAGTTCAGACCTTGCTGATAAGTGAGTTCTCGCTCTGAGTTCACATGAGATCTGGTCGTTTAAAAGTGTAGGCACCTCCCTCCCCAGTCTCACTTGCTCCTGCCTTGGCCATCTGATGCACCTGCTCCCCGTTCACTTCTACCACTAGTGTAAGCTCCTGAGGCCTCCCTAGAAGCAGAGTAGATGCTAGCACCATGCTTCCTGACAAGTCTGCAGAGCCACGAGCCAATTAAACCCTTTTCTTTATTAATTACCCAGTCTTGGATATTGCTTGATAGCAATTCAAGAAAGGCTTAATATACGGTGGTTTCTTAGCCTTTTCCTGGTAAATTCACACAGTGATTTAGGGCCTGGGTCTGTACCTCTCACATCCATCTTAAAACGTGCAGTTAACAAAAGTTCCAACTAAGATATCAGAGAAGTTTTCATCATGTCCCTGACTTGGAGGTAGTGTATGGAGAACTTTCACAGATCCTGCCTGCTCTGTCTCAACTTCTAGTCACCTCACATCCAATTATTATTATTATTATTATTATTATTATTATTATTATTATCATTAGAGACAGAATCTTGCTCCTGTTGCCCAGCCTGGAGTGCACTGGTGCGATCTTGGCCCACTGCAACTTCCAACTCCTGGGTTCAAGCGATCCTCCTGCCTCAGCCTCCCAAATATCTGGGATTACAGGCACGTGCCACCACATCTGGCTAATTATTCTATTTTTAGTAGAGATGGGGTTTCACCACGTTGGCCAGGCTGGTCTGGAACTCCTGACCTCAGGTGATTTGCCCTCCTTGGCCTCCCAAAGTGCTGGGATTACAGGTGTGAGCCACTGCGCCTGGCACATCCCAAGATTTAACGTGTGGTGAGAGGCCATTCCGAAATTCAATTATAAAGCATGGTTTAATCTAACACATATTTAGGTACAGCATTTTAATACGAAAACCCTATGTGAAAAAAAATATGCAACACTTAAGATTCCCAGCTACTTCAAGATTTGGAAACAGTTAGCATTAAACATCTCTTCCATAGCTTTGAAAATTTAAGCTACCTCCAGAGTTTCTCTGAACCCTTTAATCTTAGTTTTGTATGCACTCTGCTTCTATCTGTGTGCCCAGGTTGCATTTCTGCTCTGCCTAAGCAGGTCTCAATCATTGTGCCCTTTCCCCAGCCATACTTTGGCTATTGTACATCCCTGAGAAGGTGAAAGTTTGCAGGAGGGTCCAATAGAGCAGTGCACAGCCTTCCAGAACCTTTCTGCCCCCCTCCTGCTACACCACCATCTCCAAAGCCTCTAGCTGCCTTCTTTCTGTGTTCAAAACCCCGGGAAGGGAGTGTGATCCAATCTCTTGTTCCCTGCTCCCTTTCCAGTGGCTGCCTCTCCTTGTTGGTCAGCCTTCTACAAATTTGTTAAAGAAACTATTGTTCCCTGACACTTATTGAGTGCCAAATTGTAAGAAGTTTGGCATAGTGAGCACTTAGGAATTTTGTTGTTGTAGTTGTTATTTATTTATTTTTTTGAGACAGGCTCTCCCTCTGTTGCCCACACTGGAGCACAGTGGTGCAATCTCGGCTCACTACAACCTCCGCCTCCCGGGTTCAAGCAATTCTTCTGCCTCAGCCTCCGAGTAGCTGGGATTACAGGTGCCTGCCACCATGCCCGGCTAATTCTTTTTATATTTTTAGTAGAGATGGGGTTTCACCATGTTGGCCAGGCTGGTCTCGAATTCCTCACCTTGTGATCTGCCCTCCTTGGCCTCCCAAAGTCCTGAGATTACAGGTGTGAGCCACCGTGCCCGGCCCCACTTTGGAATGTTTTATTCTAGTAAGGAAAATGTGCTCATTTCTTCATGTTCACCTTATTTTCCCAATCCAATTGCTACATTGCTGACGGCACTGTTGACAATTGTAAGTGCTCTTACCCGTTATTTTAATGTCACCTTCTCCATTATCCTAGATTTCTAAATTATCTCCACCACTCCCCACCCAGCTCGGTCAAGAAGCTCAGAACACAGTGATCAAATGGGGATCTCGCCCTCTTCCTCTGCCTGCAATTCATTTTTATGTTGTTGTCTGCAGTTCACAGAGGAAGAGATACAATCAAATTGGTTTGTTCTATTACAGATCTATGCTTTTTAAATTTAATTTTGTCTTTTCTATTATTTTAACCATTTTATTCACCCTGTTTATTCCCAATCACAATGCTCACAGCAACTGATCTATATATTAAATGTTTGTATTTATTCTTCTAATCCTTTTTAGCAGAGGAACCTACATAGCACTCTACATAGAACCCAAAAATAAGCAGTAATAATCACAGCCACACATCACCTTCTCCTCTGGAATTTTCAATGCTCTTAGACTATCTTCGAATATTACCCTCTCTTACTGCAGTGTCCTCAGTGGTGAGTACAAACAATCTCTCTCAAATACAATATCCGGTAGTATAAATTGAAAGAAACTTCCTGGAGCCCAGTTTGATCATATATGTCAAAATATAAAATGAGCACCACATGTGATTCAGCAGTGGTGATTTCCGTGAAATACTGTAAAGGAAATATCCTAGAAGAAAATTTTTTTAAATAATAGTAACAAGTAAAGAAAAAAAGCATGGTCTAAATAGTAAAAAAAAAAAAAGAGCATGGCTAAGTACATTGCAATTTATTCATCTGTGGTAGAACTAATTTTGATCAATTTATTGATGTCAAGTGTTACATGTCTTGTGGCCTTGTGTAATATACATTTTTCATAATTTGGATGAGCAGCATCCAGTCTTAGTTCTGTTTGTTATGATGTTGGTTACTTCGGGGAGATAGTGACTGCCTTCCTCTACAGAAACAAAGATGCTTAGTCCTTATTTCTGCACATGGCATAATCAAGAGGTATATAGGATAAGACTTAGTCCTAACCGGTTAGGCTCTCTCTCAAGGGATTTTGAAACTGAGCAACTAACAATGGATGGCTTAGAAAGCGATTTCGTTATGATTTAGTGCAGAATCTGTTTCCTGCACTTCACTGTAGTTACAGCTACCTGATATTCACAGAGTCCTTGATTCCCAGGCCTGGGCAGTTAGCTCCCGAGAAAACAAGGAAAACAATCCTTACCAAGGGTTTGAAACTCTTTCAGGTATTGGATATGTATAAACCTATTTACTCTGTACAAAACCCCATAAGTAAGTTCAATTATTAACCCATTTTGCAGGTAAGAAAACAACCTCAGAAAGATTGTGTGACTCGCTCAAGGATACAAAGATTAAAAGCAAGAGCTCTGGCTGCAGAGTCTGTGACCGTCACTTTTCTTATTGCCCTTACTCTTACACTATTGACTAATTTTGTAGTCCCTTGAGAGCAAAAATTTTGCCTGAAATGTCTTACGACCCTTTCCAGTTAAACCAGTAATTAGGCCATTCTATGCTCTTGGCCTTAGGAAGTGGATGGCACAACAGCAGGTATCATGTTTGTTTTGTTTGCTTGTTTTGCTTTTTATAGAGACAGGGTTTCACCATGTTGCCCAGGCTGGTCTCCAACTCCTGAGCTCAGGCCATCTACCCACCTACACCTCCCACCGTGCTGGGATTACAGGCGTGAGGCACCACACCTGAGGATGGCACAACAGAATACAGATTATAAAGAATCAAGTTTTTGAATGTCAGTTCAGTGTAGGTGAAAGGCAAAAGGCACATGGTATACAGGAAAGGTGTGGAGAGTGCAGGTGCCCTTCACTGAAACTCAATATAGGTTTTCTCATGGAGGGGATGTCAGGGTAACAAAAAACTTTTATTAAAAAGGTTTGTGCCTTGACACAATCCAGTCAAAAATCCAGGTAAACAATGGCAGGGAAAACCACGGAAATTCCAGAAAGTGTGAACTCAGAAAAATCACAGTCTAGGAGTAACAGACACCCTTTGAATAAGATGAAGCTGAAATAGACCCTCCCACCCCCGATAAAGCTAACAACCAAGACCCAAGATTATTAGGGTAAACTGCTGTTATTAAATTCCCATAAACAATTGAATGAATGGAAACCTTTTTGAGAAGAGACCACAATTGATAGATTCTACAGGGAACCATCTAGAATGTCATTTGAAGTGTCATAGTGTTACATACCATTAGAAATTACTAATTGTACAAAAAAGGGAAGAGAAAGATTATTAATTGATAGAGAAGATAATGAATAGAAGCAGATGCAGAGATAATTAAGATATTGGAGTTAGCATGCAGAAATTTGACAATAAAGATAAAAATATTAAAAAATAGATAAAAACATGCAGCCAAAATAGATGAAAAGATGGATAATTTCAACTGAGAATGGGATGTATTAAAAAAGATGGATATCATAGGATGGGTAAGTGAAATAAATGAAATCAAGAGCTCATTGATGGTTTTAACAGCATATTGAAAACAGCAGAATAAAAGATGAGTGACCCTGAAGTCCAAGTAAGATAAAAAGTCTAAACTAGGGAAAAGAGGAAGAGAAGAAAAAATATAACAAAGCTTAAAAATATGTAGAACATGGCCCAAAGGTCAAAATGTGGACCTGGAGCCTGAGAAGGAGAGCAGAGAGAGAATGAGGCATGGGGAATTTTCCAAATCTGATAAAAAATTACTAAAGTTTGAAAATTCAATAGGACACTTCTACAAAATCCATAGCTTAAAAGGAAACAAGAAAAACTTGAAAATATTTTGAGCTGAATGATTAAATAGTTACAAAATCTGTTGTGGTTTGGCTCTGTGCCCTCATCCAAATCTCACCTTGAATTGTAATAATCCTAAGGTGTCAAGGGTGGGACCAGGTGGAGGTAATTGAATCATGGGGGCGGTTTCCACCAAGCTGTTTTCATGATAGTGAGTGAGTTCTCACGAGATCTGATGGTTGTATATGCATCTTGCATTTCCCCTGCTGACCCTCCTTCTCTCTCCTGCCCTGTGAAGAGGTGCCTTCCGCCATGATTGTAAGTTTCCTGAGGTCTCCCTAGCCATGCGGAACTGTGAGTCAATAAAACCTTTTTCCTTTGTAAATTACCCAATCTTGGGTATGTCTTTATTAGCAGTGTGAGAATGGACTAATGCCATATTAACTCATGGAATTCTCCTTAAGGGAAATTTTTAGCTTTAAAGCATATATTTGAAAAAAGGAAAGTTTTGTAGTAATCAATCATTTAAACTTCCAATGCAATTAGATATTTTAAAAAAGTTGAATGAAAACAGAAAAGAGTAATTAAAATAAATTTAAAATCAATGCAATACAAAAAATATAATAAATTTATAAAACTAAATTTGGTACTTTGAAAATTATTAATACTGGTACTGAAAACAAATTGTCCATACAGAAATTAAAAGAAGGCATTATCATAAATACAACAGATGTTAGCAAGAAAATAAGATGTTATACACAGCTTCGTATAAATAAGTTTGAAAATTTGGGAAAACGCATAAATTCCTTAAAAGTAAAACCTGCCAAACCTGGTAGCAGAAGAAATAAAAAGCCGGATGCGGTGGATCACACCAATAATCCCAGCACTTTGGAAGGCCGAGGTGGATGAATCAACTGAGGTCAGGAGTTCGAGACTAGCCTGCCCAACGTGGTGAAACCCTGTCTCTACTAAAAATACAAAAATTAGCTGAGCATGGTGGTGGGCGCCTGTTTTCGCAGCTACTCAGGAGGCTGAGGCAGGAGAATCACTTGAACCCAAGAGGCAGAGGTTGCAGTGAGCTGAGAGCATATCACTGTACCCCAACCTGGGCAACAAGAGCAAAACTTCATCTCAAACCAAACAAACAAAAGACATAAAAATGTCTACATAATTCAACATTTACTAAAGTTGAATTTATAATTAAAATCCTTCCCATTAAGAAAATTCCAGATCCAGGTGCCTCTATCTGTGAGTTCTTTCAAGCATTAGTAAATACCACCAAATTTTACACAAAATTTTCCAAAGAATAGTGAAAGGATTCTAATTCATTTTATGGAGCTGGCATGATCTTGATACAAATACCTAAAAAGAATATTACAAGAAAAAAAATGCTTGTTTATATGTCTCATATATGCAGATATAAAAATTTCTAAATGTATGTTTTTAATATACAATTAATGCAACACATAAAAAATATAATCATGGCATAGCAGGACTTCAGGAATTCCTGCATTATTTTAGGAATGCAAGGCTGGTATAATATTTGAAATGAACACAAATCTTTGCATTAAAAGAATAAAAGAGAAAAACATTTGATCACCTCAATCATTGCAGAAAATAATATTTATGAATGCATTCTTCAGCAATACAGTAATATGAAACCTCAGGGACAAAATAATAATAAGAGTAGTAACAACATCAGCAAGAAAGCACTAATCCAGTGACCAATCCTGTGTAGCTGTTATCTAGGGTTAATGTCTCGCCCCCGGTTAGAGCTTTGATTTGAGTAGGCTGTGAAATTTGATCTGAGATAAAGTCCAGGGCTCCAGCAAGCTGGATATTTGGATCAGGCTACAGAGGAAAATCAGAACCCCAGAGTTTTCTAATTACTTTGGAAGTGTGAGTTGAGGTGGGAGAAGCAATCGTTCTCCTAATAGAAGTAAAGGGAGTCAGAAGCTACAGTACCTGTTCACCTTCCCACTTCTTTCTTTTCAAATGGAAGTAGATGGAGAGGAATGTCATGCCTGGTCCCTGGAGATTGGGTATTCCTTTACATCTGCTGAAACTGCTTTTGTCCCTTCACATTTGCTGAGATAATTATTTTAATCCTAAGGTGAAGAAATAGGTTTTCTAAAATACATATTTTACTCTTTTTTTTTCACCTGAATTTGTAGACATTTGTCTGGGTAAGTCACATGCCAGCAAGGATGGCTAAATTGGATTTTACAGAAGGAAAAAAACATCTAAATACGATTATTATGTCTGCAGAACTTGCAATACCTTATGTTAATTCAGAAGGAGACTGACTAGATTATCTGGTCACGGACAAATCTGTGTAGTTTTCATGGGCTGCAGTTTGTGAAAGTAGCTTCTTCTGAATCTCATTGTGGGCTCACAATCTCCTAATGCCTCCTTGTATAAAATAAGAATTCCATTAGACATGAGCTTGACAGATATCCCTGGGCCCTCTCCATATTCTTCTGTTGTCAGGCTTTAGACAAAAATTTTATGTGTGCTCTAGTAGGTTTGGTGCTTACCCAGATGATCCTTACCGGTTTTCTAAAGATGATCTCCATCCTGCAGACCTCGCAAAACTCTTGAATAATAGCTGGTTTTTTGTATCCTTTAATTTTGCTCATCTAACTAATTCTAGTAGTTTTTGGTAGGATCTTGTGTATTTTCAATGTAGACAGTAGTTCATATATCTATCATGATGGATAATAATACTAAATCCTCAAAACAGCTCATCTTGGTAGATTCTATTTTCTTTACTTCATAAAAAGAGAAAATGAGGCTCAAAAGTGTTACGTGACTTTCTTGAAGCCTCCCAACTCACAGGTGCTAGAGCTGGGCTTCACATTGGTTACACCTGACCCCACAGCCAGAGCTTCTTGGGCTAGGCTGAGCTGCACTGCCTCTGCCTGCTCCATCCCCCGGATATCTCCATATGACAACTGAGAGGAGAATGTTGCCTCACATTGTTCAGCCCCAGCTGGGGGTAGTGTGGCAACTCAGATTAGTTGCTCTGTGCATGTCTGCCAGTGACCACAAAGACACTGCTTGAATATTGATTCTGTGGTCACAAATAAATTTTAGTTGAACTTTAAAATGTAGAATCTATAAATAATGGGCATGGACTGTATCTAGCACCCTAAATCCAGATGACAGCACTTACAAATAAGCGAATGTAGAGCTAAGAAGAAATACAAATATTGAGTCTTGAGGCATTTAACACATAGCCACACCCACCAGCAGAGAGCACAGGAGAGGGACAGGGAACATAGCCTTCACAGTGATCTGGGAAAACCCAATACGTAATGAGGAAAACCGGAAGAGTGTCTTAGAAATTAAACAAGGAGTTTCAGGAAATGGCCAAAGAGAGGAAATTAGAGAAAAACAGATTTTGGTCACATGGAGGTTGCTGGTAATCTTGGCAAAAGTAGGTTTAGTGGATTTGTTGAGATACAATTAAATTAATATTCCAGCTATCTATTGCTGCCTAACAAACCACTCCAAATTAGTGGCAGAAAACAACTTTTTTAATGCTCGTGATCCTATGAGTCAGAAATTTGGTTTGGAAACAGCAGAGACCATTTGACACCTCTCCATGTGTCCTGCCTAGTTGACATGGCTCAAATGGTGGGCAATGGTTAGGGAAGTTGGCTGGCTCTGTGTCTGGGACTTTGGTTCAATCTCGTGGCATCTTCTGGAGTTGGGTTTTCCAACGTGTCTCCTGCACTACACTGGCTGGCACTGCTCCTGCTCTCTATACACCCTGATTGGGCTTCCTTGCAGCATGGCAGGCTCAGGACAGTTGAACTTTTTGCATCCCAGCTGCATTTCTCTGATCTAGCATTCGAGAAAACAAAGAAGGAAACTAAACGACTTCTTATGACTCAGCCTCAGAAGACACATATATACCCTGGAAATTAGGGATACAATTCAACTGGAAAAACAAAAACATTGTGGGCAAGAGTAGATGAGATTTATTGCACAAATGGAGAGGTTATAATTAGCTTTCAGCTTAGTAGGTCTATTTATGATCACAGCAGGGAAGGTAGAACACATGGGCATGGAGGCATAAACGTGGGGATTTAGTAATGAGAGAACAGAAGTTTCTCTTCTATTTGACTCAATTTTCTCAGTTAAATAAGAAGAAAAGCCAACAGTTGGAAACAGGGTGTCAGTGGGATTGAGTTAGAAGAAGATGGTGGATGTTGTTTGAGGAGTATAGTAGGTGAACACCTAACAACATGAAATGGCAAGGCTTCGATAAAGGGTGTCATCTAATTCACTTCTCTTTATTGCTAGCATTACCTCCATTTTCTTCCTCTCCAAGTGTATTTTCCAAACAGAGGTAAGACATTTTGGATATACACATCCCCATCTCCAGATCTGTTTCTAAACAATGTAATGTTAATTAATTTGCAAAGATTAAGTCAATTCAGCAAGAATGACTGGATTTTATTTTAAAATTCTTTTGCATCTCGTTAAGTTCTGAGACCTCATACCATTGCACTGGTGGATGATTCAATTTCTATCACTAGGAAAACCTGACTGTAGCCTAAGGCTTCCTGGCCTGAGTTACTTAGAGTAGTAGCTAGTAAGGGGTATCTCCCAGCTGCTGTTAATCCCTCATTTTACCTTCTGGCATCTTTATTACTCAAGGAGTCCTAATAAGACAGTTCTGCTACTTCCTGCATCAAGGGAATCTACCGAAACCTGGTGATCTAAGGCTCTGTACGCTGTGTTCTGTCCCCACCTTCTTTGGGGTCCTGCTACTTACTGACATGAAGCCAGAAGGCAACATGAGTTTTCTCTACCTACCAGCCTACCGAGAACATCCTCTTGAAAAGTCTGCACCTTATCCCATAGCTACATCTAACTCTGTCCTGGATAACTGCCCCTTCTAGCTCCTTCCCCACTAGAGGGTCCTAGATGATGGTCCTCCTATTACATCACTTTTCTGGATTAAACATCATTCTATTTATTGTATTTCTTTGCTCATTCCTTTTTTTTTTTTTTTTTTTGCTAGATCTCATACTAGAATAACAGCACCATTATCTGAAGTACCGGTCCATCCCACCTCATTTACTAGTATAACAATATTTTAACTATAGCTATAAAGACCCATGAAAGAACCACTCCATCACATAAACTGTGTAAAAAAAAAAGGCACAGTATGGGTTGTCTGAAATGGACAAAGATTATTTCTTTTCCCTTTTTTCTTTTCTTTTTACCTTTTAGTAGGTGAAAAAAAAAATGAGTTCCTGCAAATTTGTGACATATGCTGGATCACATAGGAGGTAATAATTTCTGAAGGGCTGACTCAAACCTAGTTCCTCTGTCCCCAGAAAAAAAAATTATCTTTCCACAGTAATCACATTTAAGCCCTTCTTGAAATAAAATACAATTTATAACTTCAGATGTTTTCAAAACTGAATTTGCAAAGAGGAGAAAATGGGCAATCGTTGTCCCCAGCCTTTAGGCACCATCACATACTTCTCTGCATTGTGGAAGAAGGCAATGACACTAACATTTAAACTACTGCATTAGAGGATGGCAACTGTAAGTTTATTTCCTATTAGCATTCATTTTATAGATTTTCCTCTCTGACTAGAAATATCGCTTGAACTCCACTCACCATGGCAACAAAACAGCTGAAGATTCTTACAGCTTGCCTAGTGAAGAAAAATACTTGAAAATATCCTTTGATGCTAAAATTGGTTTTGTTTTCACAGTAACACATGAAGCAACTGAGGGACAAGGGATATCACTGTGTATTTAAAAAGATGGATTCGCTCAGAAGGAGCATGGAGGGTATATCAGAAAGAGAGGAAAAGAATGAAGGAACAAAAGGAAGCGAGGAAGAGCAAAAAGAAAAGGAAGGAAGGAAGGAAGGAAGG
>NW_016804423.1:899437-937452 GCF_001698545.2 Rhinopithecus bieti
AGAGAAGGTTAGGGAAACCAGCATGAACCCAGGTGTGTAATGTCAGCTTTGGGAGACGATCAGCTTTCCATCAAGCTAAAAGGAAATGGACTACCTGCCTTACCAACCAGAGTCTTTAGCAGAATTTCCGGTAGAATGACCAGAAAGGAACTTTAACCAAGTACTCTACAGAGATCAGCTGGAAAGCACAGAACAGAGTGGTGAGTGGAAGACCCCTACTCTTGTACTACCAAGTGATAGAGCAAGCTCCTCACAATAGGAAGAGAAGCTATAAAGTAATAGGATCACTTATAAAAAGTAAAAGAAGGAAGGAAGGAAGGAAGGAAGGAAGGAAGGAAGGAAGGAAGGAAGGAAGGAAGGAAAGAAAGAGAAAGAAAGAAAGAAAGAAAGAAAGAAAGAAAGAAAGAAAGAAAGAAAGAAAGAAAGAAAGAAAAGAAAGAAAGAAAGAAAGAAAGAAAGAAAGAAAGAAAGAAAGAAAGAAAGAAAGAAAGAAAGAAAAGAAAAGAGAGAGAGAGAGAGAGAGGAAGGAAGGAAGGAAGGAAGGAAGAAAGGGAAAGAAAGAAAACAGCGAAATCTCCTTTGCACATCTGAGTATGGTATTGATAAATCCATGACTTTCTATAAAATATTCTTAGCGATCCATCACAAGTTTTCACATGTGGGTAGTACTGATATTATTCCACCCACTGTGGTGTGCAAGACACTACATTTTCCATATCATTATTTCAACTTATAGTTATTTAAGCATTCTTGAAATAGTGTTGGAAACCAATTAATATATGAAAATGTTCCTACCCCCAGTTATCTTCCAATTGTACAATTGAAGAAGATGAAATCCACACACACACACACACAAACAATAAATGATTGCTCAAGGACAAAAATGGTCATTGGGTAATGAAACTAGTACATAGCTCAAGTCTCCCAATGCCTACTGTAATGTCATTTCCGTTTAAGTGTGTTACTCCCATTTACTAAAAACAGCTACTGGGCTGCTATTTGTTCAAAGCCTAGGAACCCAGTTCTTTTAGAGAATTTTCAACCAAAGTTCACAGGAGGCTCCCTGCCTCTCCAGCTCTTCATTGATTTAATTGGTGTTTTTTATAATACTTTAAATGCAAGATTTAGAAGGACCAGAATCAGATGTTAGAGGGGGGAAAAAAAGGTTGTTCATCAAAGTTCCTTTCATTTCTACAAAGAAAAGTATTAATAACTTAGATATTTCACCTGAGCTGATTTGGTAGCTTCCTACTGGTGAAAGCATCTGGCACTAAAACATCTTTCAGGTGACTACTGGCTCTTCTAAAGTAATCTTCTCAAGTAATTCTTCTAAAGTAATGGATGTTTAGAATTCCTGTATCTTCTTTGATTAGTTTTGGTGGATTGCTAGATTTCTAAAAAATTATGCATGTCACCCATGTTTTCAAAATTATTTGCTTAGCATTGAATCAGAAGTCTCATGAATCAAAACCTCGCTATGTCTGTGGTTAGTTTGTCCTGATCATGTCTTGTTTTGAGTAATTGCGTTTTGCTTCCCACCACTTGTTTTCTTTGAAAAAGTTAGCTAATAATTTCTGTACTTTATTGTATATTTTACTTCAAAATCAAGCTCTTAGATATATTTATTTTGACAATTTTATTAATGTCTGCCTTTATCTTTACTAATATTTACCTTTTACTCTCACTTTTTTGTCTTTTAGGGTTTTTTGTTATTTTTCTAACTCCTTGAGTTGGATTTTTGGGAAATTATGTCTTCTCAACTGATCATGCAATTATTTATTGCTGTATTTATTTCTGGAGTGTGGGTTTGGCTCTATCTAATTTAATGTAATATTTTATTATAATTACTTTGGAGATATTGAGCAACAATCCTTTCTGCCACTAACTCTCCCTCCTCAGCCTTAGCCAAAAGTTGTTTAAAGAGAATGTTCAAATTTTAAATAGTAGGATATTTTATTTTCTAGTTTTTCTCCATTTATTGTTGTTGTATTTTGATAAGAAAATAATGTCTTTGTCATAATGTATTTTCTTCTTGTATAAATGGTTTGAAATTTTCTTTGTTAATTTTTGTAGCTATTTTAGCTATTTTAGGATGAATGGTCATTTCATTGACAAGAGTCAACAGTAGGTAAAAACTGTTGAAAATAACAGAGATTCTACAAGGTATGATTCAAATATCATTAATTATCTAAAAGATATGGATATAGAATCTCAATACTGGCAGGTAGCAAAATGATCAGTAATATTTTCACAAACACCGTGGACATCTGGCACTAAAATTCCTCACTACAGAAAGCAAAGCTACAGATCACATGTAAATGAACAAAGGTTGCGGTAGAATTCCTTAAAGTATAAACCTTTCTCTCTGATTCCAGTTTGCTATAGGTGACCCTTTAGAAATCCTGCTAGTAGTCACATCTGAATCCATGCCAGAGAATAGCTCATCTGGGCCAGGTGTGGTTCATCAATCTCTGAGACATCCTGTGCAATTTATCACTGCAGGAAAACAGCACCCTCAGACATGAAGAAGTCCTCATCCGTCACTCATGGAGTTGGGTTGTACAATCTGGCCTGAGACAATTCCTGATTTTATTGTCTGAGAACGAGGACAGGGGGCAATTTTCCAAACAACTTTTACGAGTCATGGTTAAAATGTCTTAGACCAGTTGTAGTACTCCTTGAACTCGTGGTTGGGCATATGGTTACTTAACAAAAAGGCACATCCTCTGTTTTCAGGGCACAGAATTCACTGTATTGAGTAGATATTTTTATTCATCACATTACCTAGGTCTCGTTTATCATTATTTTGTTCACATGCTACGCTGCAAGAAAGATATGAATCAAATTGCCTACTACATTGCTTCAATTTCTCTTTATATTATCTGTGGTTTGGTTTGTAAATGTTTATGATATTTTATTACATGCATAGATATTCACAACTATTAGATTTTAGTTGGAGATTGCATACTTAATCAATACGAATTGCCCTTCTTTGTGTCCTGTAGTGTTTAGTAACTCTAAATTTAATGCTGACTGGTATCATGAGTCTTGATCTCAATTTGTGCCTGGCAGTCTATGTCCATCTGACTATTATGAGTCACTTTGCTTTCCCGACTTACATACAATAATATACAGTTGCATTTTATTCTGTAATTCCAACAGGGAGCGCTGGTATAATAAATGTGGTGGTTCCTGGAATAATAAATGTGATGGTTCTTGGTTTTGAATTCATATTTTGTCATTATATTACTGTTTTATTGTTGTTTAAATTTATTTTTTAACTTAATGCCTGTGTTGTTTGCGTGTGTTAGTGTGTGTGTGTGTGCTTCTTGATTATTTGGAAGATTTGAAATTTTGTTCTCCTGGTCAAATTTACAACTAAAATTTTATGTTACATATGTCCTCTAATTTTACTTTTCTCAAACAAATCAATGAATTATGTAAAGTTAAAAACAAATGCAAGAAACATCTTGTAAAATAACTGCAGAATTAATAAATGATGATACTGAATAGTTATGTCGTGATATTAAGTCATTTTAATTATAAAGATTTCTTCCTACAAGATAATTCTTTCTACATTACAAATTTTGCTGGCACTCCACATAAATGTGTGGTTGTGTTTATGTTTCTTTAGTCAATTCTCAGGAGACTAACTGGAAGTCATGAGTGAGGCTTCATTGAATTTTGATGCCAAGAAACATGGTAGGTCTGAATGAAAAGAAGTCACAGGATGGTTGGCATAATTTGACTTTGCTTCTTTTGCTGACTGAAGTCTTCTCCTACAACCATTTCCCCTCCATTCCCAGCTCCCCACTCTCCCTCACATTCTCTAAGACAACTCTATAGTTTGTGTAGCTTGTTTTCCCTTTCATTCTTGCCTCTCCCCATGCCCTGACTTTCTGTTAATTTATTAAGTCATGCTACTCATCACACTCCAACTCAATTTTATAAAGAGAATGCAGTGAAACCTGTAGTAACAGAAGAGGAAGTAGAGCATTATAAATACTCAGAAAATGCTCTGGATCAAAATCTGATTCGCATGCAAACAACTATTACTGCTGAGACATTTAATCTTATGAAGCACCAGAAGAGCACCACAAGCTTTTAAAATTTTGTGCATATAAATGCAAGGAGAAAGAGCTGAGTGCAAGCACAAATGATATATATTTTTAAAATACCTAAGCAAAGAACTAAAGATGACTGCTAAGCTCTTAAAATGATGACTTTAGAATACTTGGTATAATATTGTTTAATTAGAAGAAATAGAATGTATTTATCTGAGAAATATTTTTCAGAATACTACATTGTTATTCATTTATTCATTCTTTGATGAAGTGTAAATCAAATGCCAACAAGATTCTAAGGGACATGTCATCAATATGAATATGACATAGCCTTTTGAATACTTATATAATTTTTAATAACAAAAGGAATCCATGTGCTTACAGAAAATGTAGAAAAATGGCATAGATTCAGAAAGCAAAAAAACACAGCATAGTGGATAGATAGATGGTTAGATAGGCAGACATACAGAATTACAGAATTAATGTTGTCTTCATTGTATTATATAGCTTTCCATTTTTTACTCAGATGAAAAACCTATATTAAGTATTTACATCATATTGATATATTTTATAGGCTTTTCCCCCTTACTATGAAATACAATAATTTTCCATGTCATTAAATGGCTAATTTAGTGCCTAATACAAATGTATTAAATAGAAACATCTAATTTCCTTAAATGACCCACAGTCTTTGAACCTCTACACTGAATCCCACTCCACTGCATTTGGTTCACGAATTTTTTCAACTCTACTTCCTGTAAAATGTTTTAGCATAAATTTAGCATATAAATATGTATATATAAATTAGTCACAAATTTGTACACTTGTGTTTAATTCGTGAAAGTAATTTTAATTATTTTTCTCAAAATTGTATAAAGAACTGGATAAGAAATTTAAAAAAAAAATCTTATAGGGGAAAATTTTACTGAAAACTTCTGTGTCCCCTTTGCAGACTAACTGCACATTTCACTCATGTGGGCATGAAGCGGCTTTCACTGCAGAGACAGTTGTGCTCTTCTACAAGGTGTGACTATTCTGGGGTTCTGCTAAAAGCCTCAGTGAGTGAGTATTAAGGATTCTCCAATGAGTCTGATCGTGGTTTGGACATCCTTTTACCTTTTGTGAACTCTGAGTAGTGTTCCACTTACCATCCCTTGGTCGTTACTTGCCCAGTCTTGTAAAAATCTACCTACTCTATGTAGGGTGGGCTAGTATTCCGTAATGCCTCAAGGGTATTTCTGTACTCATCTGTAGTGCTGTTTCACCATGAGACTCCTTCCTTGGAACTCTGCCCCACAACGTCCAGCCCTCTCAACCCCTTTAATTTCCTCTCCCCATCTTGTCAATCCAGTGAGAATGCTGGGCTCAGTCTGTGCTCTCCCTCCTTATGCTCATGATCCAAAAACTCTCTCAGGCAAACATCTGAATTATGATCATAGGACTCACTTCATTTGTGTGTTTCCCCACGGTCCCCACAATCACCGTTCCAGGCTGCTTGTCATCTTTTACCTGAAACAGTTGTTTCATGTGTTTTCTCTATTCTTTTAATTTTTTATGACAGTAGGTTAAGTTCAGTCCTGTCACTCCATCATGGCTGGGAGCAAAATTCTGTGCATTCAAATTTAAGTAAGAGATAAAATTTGAAGGATATAAGAAAATAGCCTCCCAAGGATGGCTGGCTAGACGTAGCTGAGACGTACCTTTTCCGTGGGGAGGAACCCAAATGTCAAGTGAGCCTTCACACATTGAACTTATCTTTTGAGAAAAAAACACTGAAATTCAATAGAGAAGCGATGGAAGACACCATAATTGAAGCAGGGAGCAAGACTACTTGCTTACATCACCCCATTCCAGGACCAGCCCCTAGCCCAGACTAGACCCAAAATGGGGGTGAGTGAAGGACCCTGGTGTACCTCATTCCCATGGTGGACCTCTGAGATCCTAGCTACAGGAGTTCCCATGATTGCTCCAGACATTTAGCATGGGAAGTTTCCTGGGGAACACTCAGAGTCACTGCTTGAACCTACATGGAGCCTAAAAGACATCAATCAGTGTGCTGGGCAGATGGAGCAAAACGTGAACCTGGACCCCACCTCTCATGGCTCTGTCTCCTGCCCTGAAATGCTGCAGGTCTTGCTGTCTGTCGGGTTGGGAGAGAGTGTGGCCAGGGCATGCCCACATGCCAAAGACAGCCCTCACTGCCATTGTCATGGGAATGAGGGGCATCTGATCACATGCCCCCATACCCGCTAGTCCTTCCTAAGACTGCCTGATTGGCCTTTCCCACCATGGAGGGAGTGGGTAGAAAGCATGCTTCCATTGCCTGACTCAGTGGTTTTTTCACTGCCTGAGAGTAGTTCAACACCCCATCACCACTGGTACTTGACCCTGTGGGGGCAGAGGACAAATCTGCTGGCCTGGTCTCAGTTCCCCAGGACTTGAGCACACCACCCACAAATTAAAAAAAATGTGGGGGGATGAGATGTGTGGCCTGATCTCCAGCAGGGGAGGAGCCTCACTGTTAAAACACAGAAGAGTGTGGCTGGTTTCTGTAGCAGGTCTGGAATGTCTAGAATGGCACAGCAATCTGGGTGTGGGGGGCTTGGAACTAACCTAACCAGTCAGGCTTGCTGCCATGTGGATACCAGGGGAAACCCTCTCCCCCCAGGGTCTGGAGTGTGGAAGCTTGGGGAGACCCACAGCTATCTGTTTGCCTAGAAACCTGGGCTGCCCCTCTTCCCCTGAGCAGGCTCCATGGCACAGAAGAGGCACCTTTGCTCCTCCTTGCAGTGTGGCGCAGCATGCTGAGAGCTACCCCTAGACCCTGACAAGGTCAGTGCTTGCACCTGCCTCAGAGAGCCTGGTGGTGATGTTCACCAGGCCCATCCATGCCCAGCTTTATCCCCCCCAGCCACCTTGACAGCACAGCCTGGTGTAGAACCCCTAAGAACCCCATACCTTGCTCATTGCCAGGGACACCTAGGTACTTCTCCCACCAAGAAAGGTCAAGTAAAAATTCCACTGTTAGCACTGCACCTGTCTCTCACTTGCAAGGACCACTTACTGGCCAGGAGGTCAAACTTCCCAGCCCATCACAACTGCTGACACCTTTATACAGTGCTCAGCTTCTTGCTCACAAGTATCACCCACTGAACCAGTTGAGCACTGTAAAACGATGTCAGCAGTTGTGATGGGCTGGGCACAACCCAATGCAGTTCCTGCTGACAGAAGTGCACAAGGCTTGTAATGAGATAAGCCCCCTGAGACTTCCATCTCCTTATCTCCATAGGAGACAGTGAGCCTGACCACATGCACAGCACAACAACGTTACAACCTGCAAACAACTAGCAATTGAGAAAACTGCTACAAGGAGGCTATGTCCAAGAAACTCATAACAGAGCCTTGGTTTCCTAAAGGCACAAAGACACAAAGCCAAAGGGTCCTACCCAACATACACAACAGTTGCACCCTTGAGGGAGGAAGACAAAATCCCAAAACAAATGAAAGAAAATCCAAAAATAAGAAGTGACATCTTCTACAGATGAGAAGGAACCAGCACAAGGACTCCAGCACCAAGAAGAAATAGAATGTTGTGACAACCCCAAAGGACCACACTTGTTCTCTAATAACGGATCTTAACCAAAATGAAAACTTTGAAAGGACAGATAAAAAAAATCAAAACGTGGATTGTAAGTAAGCTCAATGAGAGCCAACAGAAAATTGTAAACCAACAAAAAGAAGCTAGGAAAACAATCCAGAAGATTAAAGACAATTATACGTATATACAACAGAATTTTGAGAAATGAAAGAATTCACTGAATGAATTTCAAAACAGAGTTCAAAGCTTCAAGAATAGCCTAGAGCAAGCAGAAGATGGAATTTCAGAGCTAAAAAACTAGCCTTTTGAACTATCCCAGACCAAAAGAAAAAAAAAAGATTTAAAAAAAATGAACAAAACCTTCAAGAAATACGGGATAATGTAAAGCCAACCAAACTTAATACTTATTGGCATTCCTGATGGAGAAGAAGAAAAAGTAAAAAGTTCAGAAATATATTTGAGTGAATAATTAGGGGAAATTTTTTTCAGACTTACTAGAGATGTAGACAAGTAATACAATACAATAAATTCAGAGAATACATGTAAGATATTACATAAGACTAACACCACCAAAGCATACAGCCAGCAGACTATCCAAGTCCAATGTGAAAGAACAAATCTTAAAGTAAGCTAGAGTGAAGCATAAAATTACCTATAAAGGAAATAACTTCAAAGTAACAACAGACATCTCAAAAGAAATCTTCCAAGCCAGAAGAGATTGGGGACCTATTTTTAGCCCCCTTACAGAAAAAATAAATGCCATCCAAGAAATGCATATCCTGCCAAGCTAAGCTTCATAAATGGAGAAATAGATTCTTTGCCAGATAAACAGATACTAAAGGAATTTATCAATACTACACTGGCCCTACAAGAAATGCACAAAGGAGTTCTAAACATGGAAACAAAGGATGATACTTGCCATAATTAAAGCACATATAAGGAGAAAGTTCACAGATCCTATAAATTCCTATAATTCACAGATCCTATAATTCCACAATTGAGACTCCAAGGCAACTAGCTAATAAAATTATGACATGAATAAAGCTCACATATCAATATTAACCTTGAAATTAAAAGACCTAAATGCCCTACATTAAAGATATAGAAGACAAATTGGATTTTAAGACATTATTATTATGCTAACTACAAGAGATTCATCCAATGGTTAAAGACATCCACATGATGAAAGTAAAGAGGTGGAAAAAGACATATTATGCAAATGGAAGATAATAGTGAGCAGAAGTAGCTATTCTTACATCAGCTAAAACAGACTTTAAACAACAACAGTAAAAAAAAAAATACAAAAAAGCATTATATAATGATAAAGTTTTCAATACAACAGGAAGATTTAACTATCCTGATTATACATGTACTCAACACTGGAGCATCCAGATTTAAAAAACAAATACTAGATATAGGAAATAGATTGCAAGCAATACAATAAGAGTACAGAACTTCAAAATCATACTGACAACACTAGATAGGTCATCAAGGTAGAAAGTCAACAAAGAAACCCTTGACTGAAACTGGACTCCAGACCAAATGGACCAAATAGACATTTACAGAACATTCCACCTGACAATTGCAGAATATACATTTTTCTCACCCACACCTGGAACATTCTCCAAAATTGACCATGTGCTTGGTCATATAGTAAGTCGTAATGAATTTAAAACATAAACTGAAATCACATCAAGTATCTTTCTGGACCACAGTGAAATAAAACTAGAAATCAATACTAAGAGAAACTCTCAAAACTATGCAAGGACATATAAACAAAACAAATTCCTACTGAATGGCTTTTGGGTAAACAACAACATGATGGCAAAAATCAAAAAAGTGTTTGAAATAAATGAAAATAGGCACAAAACATATTAAAACCTGTGGGATACAGCAAAAGCAATGGTAAGAAGAAATTTATAGCATTAAAGGCCCAAATCAAAAAGATGAAACTTTCAAATTAACCAACCAATGTTGCAACACAAAGAACTAGAAATGCAAGAACAAACCAAATTGAAAGCTAGGGAATAAAAGAAATAACAACAATGTAAAGACGATTGAATAAATTAAGATTGAGTCTAAAAAATACAAATCAACAAAATGAAAAATGTTTTATTTGAAAGCATAAAGGAAATCAATAAACCATTAGCTAGGTTAACCAAGAAAAAGGGAGAGAACATTCAAATAAGCACAATCAGAAATAATAAATGTGACCTTATAACTGATACCACAAAAAAGCAAAATATTATTTGAGATTCATCTCTATGGGCACAAACTAGAAAACCTAGCGGAAATGGATATATTTCTAGAAACACAAAACGTCCCAAGATTGAAATAGGAAGAAAGAGAAATTCTAAACAGACCAATAATGAGTAATGAAATTGAATCAATAATAAAAATATTAAAACAAAAAAGCCCCAAATCAGATGGATTCACAGCTGATTTTTACCAAGTTTACAAAGAAGTGGCAGTGCCAATCTTACTGAAACTATTTCAAAAAATTAAGGAGAAAGTATTTCTCCCTAACTCATTCTATAAAATTAGCATCAGCAGCCTGACACCAAAATCAGGTGAGGATACAATAAAAACAAAAAACTACAGGCAATATCCCTGACGAACATAAAAGCAAAATTCCTCAATGAAATACTAGCAAACCAAATCCAACAGCATATCAAAATGATAATTCATCTCAATCAAGTAGGTTTTATTCTAGGGATGCAAAGATGATTCAACATTTACAAATCAATAAATGTGATTCACCAAATAAACAGAATTAAGAACAAAAACAATATGATCATTTCAATAGATGTAGGAAAAGCATTTGATAAAACACAACAACCTTTATGATAAAAACCTACAATAAACTAGGTGTTGAAGGAACGTACCTCAATATAAGAGCCATATTGACAAAGCTACAGTACAGCATCATACTGACTGGAAAAAAGTTGAAAACATTCCTCCTTAGAAAGAATAAAACAAGGATGTCCTCTCTCCCCATTCCTATTCAACAAAGTCCTGGAAATGCTAGCCAGAGAAATCAGGCAAGACAAATAAATAAGAAAAGGGGAAGTAAAATTGTCTCTCTTGATGAGACAATCTTATGCCTAGAAAACCCTAAAGACATCTCCAAAAGACTCCTAGACTCGATATACAACTTCAGTAATGCTTCAGAGTACAAAATCAATGTACGGACATCAGTAGCATTTTTATACACCGATAACATGCAAGCTGAGAACCAAATCAAGAATTCAATTCCATTTAAAATAGCCACAAACGTTGAAATGAAATACCTAGGAATACATTTAACTAAGAGGACAAAATATCTTTACAAGAACTATAAAACACTGGTAAAAGAAATCATAGATGACTCAACAGTGACACAAACAGAAAAACATTCCAAACTCATTTAATGATTTTGATGTGAAGAATCAAAATCATTAAAATGATTACCCTGACTAAAGCAATATATATAAATACACACACACACACACACACACACACGTATATATATACACATATATATTTATTATTTTATATGTATATATTTATTTATTTTGAGAAGGAGTCTTGCTCTGTTGCCCAGGCTGGAGTGCAGTGGTGCGATCTCAGCTCAATGAAACCTCCGCCTCCCGAGTTCAAGCAGTTCTCCTGCCTCAGCATCTTGAGGAGCTGGGATTACAGGCGTGCACCACCAGGCCCAGCTAATTTGTGTGTGTGTGTGTGTGTGTGTGTGTGTGTATATATTTTTTTTTTTTAGTAGAGAAGGGGTTTTACCATGTTGGGCAGGCTGCTCTCAGACTCCTGACCTTGTGATCCACCCACCTTGGCCTCCGAAAGTTCTGGGATTACAGGCGTGAGCCACCGCACCCGGCCCCAAAGCAATTTATAGACTCAATGCCTATCAAATTACCAATGTAATTCTTCACAAAATTAGAAAATATCAACCCAAATAAGCCTATTTAATATTAAGACATTTAATAATCAAAATCCCAAAGGTCAAAAATAATGCCTGGATTCTAAAAGCAGCAAGAGAAAAGAAACAAGTAACATACAAAGGAGCTCCAATATGCCTGGCAGCAGACTTCTCAGTGGAAACCTTACAGGACAGGAGAGAGTGGCATGACATATTTGAAGTGCTGGAGGAAACATACTTATATCCTGAAACAGTATACTCAGTGAAAATATCTGTCAAACATGAAGGAGAATGAAATACTTTCCTAGACAAACAAAAGTTGAGAGATTTCATCAACACCAGACATGTCCTACAAGAAATGCTAAAGGCAATTCTTTAATCTGAAAAGAAAGGACTTCAATAAGAAATTATTTGAAGGTACAAAACTCACTGATAATAATAAGTTCATAGATAAACACACACTATTAAAACACTGTAATTGTCGTGTGTAAAGTATTCATATTTTGAGTAGAAAGACTAAAAAATGAACCTACCAAAAATAATAACTATGACAACTTTTCAAGACAGAGAGCAATAATATATAAATAGAAACAACTAAAAGTTAAAACTTGGGGGAATGAAGTTAAAGTGTAGAGTTTTTATTAGTTTTCTCTTTGCTTGTTTGTTAGGGTGGTTTCACAATCACTGTTAAGTTATAATCAGTTTAAAATAATGGATTATAAGGTATTGTTTGCACACCTCATGGTTACCGCAAATAAAAAACACACCAGATACACACACATAAAAGCAAGAATTAAAACATGCCACCAGAGCAAATCACTTTCACTAGTAAGAAAGCAAGAAGGAAAGAAGACCAGACCAGACCACAAATCAACCAGAAAACAAACAATAATATGGCAGGAGTAAGTACTTACTTATCAGTAATAACACTGAAAGTAAATGGACTAAACTATTCAAAAGCATAGAGTGGCTGAATGGATTAAAAAAACAAGACCCAATGATCTTGAAATTCACTTCACCTATAAAGATACATAGAGACCGAAAATAAAAGGATGGGAAAAGGTGTTCCATGCAAATGGAGAGAAAAAAAGAACAGGAGTAGCTATACTTATATCAGACGAAATAAATTTCAAGGCAAGCACTGTAAAAAAGAGATAAAGAAGTTTATTATATAAAGATAATGGGGTCAATTCAGCAAGAGAATATGACAATTATAAATACATATGCCCCCAACACTGGAGCACCTAGACATACAGATCAAATATTACTAGAGCCAAAGAAAGAGATAGACCCCAATACAACATGAACTGGAGACTTCAAGACCCCATTTTTGCCACTGGACAGATAACACAGATAGAAAGTCAATCAGGAAACATCAGACTTAATTCTCATGAACGGACTTATTAGCTCTTTATGGAACATTTCATCCAACAGCTGTAGAATGCATATTCTTCTCCTCAGCACATGGATCATTCTCAAGGATAGGCAATATATATTACACCAAAAAGCAAGTCTTAAAACATTCAAAAAAGTTGAAATTATATCAAGTATATTCTCTGACCTCAACGCTATACCTCTAGAAATGAATAACAAGAAGAGCTTTGGAAACTATATAAACACATGGAACTTAAACAATATGCTCCTGAATGATCAGTGGGTCAATGAAGAAATTATGTAGGAAATTAAACGATTTCTTAAAACCACACAAAAAAATGAAAATATGGAAACACAATATATCATAACCTATGGGATACAGCAAAAGCAGTACTAAGAAGAAAGTTTAAGCCGTAAGTGCCTACATCAAAAAAGTAGAAAAGCTTCAAATAAACAACCTAATAATGCATCTTAACTGTGAAAGCAAGAGCAAACCAAACCCAAAATTAGTAGAAGAAAAGAAATAATAAAGACAAGAAATAAATGAGATTGAAACAAATAAAAAATACAAAAGATTAATGAAAGAAAAAAATAGTTTTTTGAAAAGGTAAAGCAAATGACAAACTTTCAGCTAGGGTAAGAAAAATGAAAAGAATCCCCAAATAAATAAAATCATTGATGAAAAAGCAGACATTACAACTGATACCACAGAAATTAAAAAGTATAATTGGAAGCTACTTTGAGAAACCATATCCCAATAAAATGGAAAACCTAGAAAGAAATGAATAAATTCCTAGACATATGCAGCCTACCAAGACTGAACTATGATGAAATCCAAAACCTGAGCAGACCAGTAACAAGTGATGAGACTGAAGTCATGATAAGGTCTTCCAGCAATGAAAAGCCTGGGACCTGATGGATTCACTGCTGAATTTTACCAAACATTTCAAGAGGAACAAATACCATCCTACTTGAACTACTCTAAAAAATAGAGGAGAGAATAATTGAAAACTCTTTCTATGAGGCTAGTATTACCCTGAAACCAAAACCAGACACAGACATTTTATAAAAAGGAAAGAAAAAAGAAAAAAAAACTACAGGCCAATATTTTTAATGAATATTGATGCATAAATTCTCAACAAAACATTAGCAAATCAAAACACATCACAACGATCATTGATCATGACCAAGTGGGATTTTACTTAGGGAGGTTCAACATGCACAAAAATAATCATTGTGATATAGCCTATCAACAGAATGAAGGACGAAAACCATATTATCATTTCAATTGATGCTGAAAAATTGATTGGTAATGTTCAAAATCCCTTTGTGATTTAAAAACCATCAAACAACTGGGTATAGAAAGAACATACCTCAACACAATAAAAACAATATATGACACACTCACAGCTAGTATCTGTGATAAAATGGAATAAAACTGAAAGCCTTTCCTCTAAGACTTGGAACATGACAAAGATGCCCACTTTCACCACTGTTATTCAATATAGTCCTGGAAGTCTGAGCTACAGTAATCAGACAACAGGAAAAATAAATAAAGAGCATACAACTGGAAAGGAAGAAATCAAATTATCTTTGTTTGCAGAGGATATAATCTTATATATGGAGAAACTAAGACTCCACCTAAAAACCATTAGAATTAATGAAGAAGTTCAGTAAAGTTTCAGGACATAAAATCAATATACAAAAATCAGTAGCATTTCTACACACCAACAGTAAACAATCTGAAAAAAGAGATCAAGAAAATAATCCCTATTTACAATAGCTACAAATAAAATAAAATATCTAAAAATAAACTTAACCAAGAAGTAAATGCTCTCTAAAATAAAAACTATAAAATTTGATGCTACAAGTTGAAGATAACACAAAGAAAGGAAAGATATTCGATGTTCATGCATTAGAAGAATCAGTATTGCTAAAATGTGATACCATCCAAAGCAATCTATGGATTCAATGCAATCCCTATCAAAATACCAATGGCATTCTTCACAGAAGTAGAAAAAACAATCCTAAAATTTATATGGAACCTCAAAAGACACAGAATAGCCAAAGCTAACCTGAGCAAAAAGAACAAAACTGGAGGAATTGCATTACCTGATGTCAGATTGTACTACAGAGCTATAGTAACTAAGACTGCATGGCACTGGCATGAAAACAGATATATAGACCAATGAAACAGAATACAGAACCCATAAACAAATTCATACATTTACAATGAACTTATTTCTGGTAAAGCGGACAAGATCATGCATTGGGAAGAGGATGGTCTCTTCAATAAATGGTGCTGGAAAAATTGGATATTCATATGCAGAAGAATGAAACTCCTGTCTCTCACCATATACAAAAACTTAAACAAAATAGATTAAAGACTTAAATCTAAGACTCCAAACTATAAAACTACTAAAAGAAGACATTGAAGAAACTCTCTAGGACATTGGACTAGGCAAAGAATTCTTGAATAATACCCCTAAAACACAGGCAACCAAAGAAAAAGTGGACAAATGGGATCACATCAAGTTTAAAAGCTTCTATAGAAAGAAAGAACAAAGTCAAGAGACAACCCAGAGAATGAGAGAAGATTATTTTTAAACTACCCATGTCACAAGATTCAAAATCAAAATATATAAGGAGCTCAAACAACTGAATAGGATAAAGAGCTAATAATCCAATTCTAAAATGGGCAAAAAGTCTGAATAGATATGTCTCAAAAGAAGACATACAAATGGTAGACAGGCATATGAAAAAGTGCTCCACATCATTGATTATCAGAGAAATGGAAATCAAGCCTACAGTGAGATATCATTTCACCCAGTTAAAATGGCTTTTATCCAAAAGACAGGCAGTGACAAATGCTGGCAAGGACGTGGGGAAAAGGGAACACTCATACACTGTTGGTGGGAATGTAAATTAGCACAACCCCTATGGTGAACAGTTTGGAGGTTCCTCAAGAAAACTAAAAATAAAACTGCCTTACGATCTAGCTACCCAACAGCTAGGTATTTACCTAGAAGGAAATCAGGATATCAAAGAGATATCCGCATTCCTATGTTTATTGCAACACTATTCACAAGAGCCAAGATTTTGAAGCAACCATATCATAGTGTGTCCAGAATTGATTCCCTCCAGTGGGTGCTTGGTCTTACTGACTTCGAGAATGAAGCCACGGACACTCGTGGTGAGCGTTACAGTTCTTAAAGATGGTGTGTCCGGAGTTTGTTCCTTCAGATGTTCAGATGCGTCTAGAGTTTCTTCCTTCTGGTGGGTTCATGGTCTTGCTGACTTCAGGAGTGAAGCCACAGACCTTTGCAGTGAGTGTTACCACTCATAAGGTTAGTGCTGACCCAAACAGCGAGCAGCAGCAAGATTTATCATGAAGAGCAAAAGAACAAAGCTTCCACAGCAGGGAGCAGGACCCAAGTGGGTTGTCACCACTGGCTCAGGAGGTCAGCTTTTATTCCCTTATTTGGCCCCACCCACATCCTGCTGATTGGTCCATTTTACAGAGCACTGATTGGTCCATTTTGCAGAGTGCTGATTGGTCCATTTTTACAGAGTGCTGACTGGTGCATTTACAAACATTTAGCTAGACACAGAGCGCTGACTGGTGCGTTTACAATCTTTTACCTAGACAGAAAAGTTCTTCAAGTCCCCACCTGACCTAGAAACCCAGGAAAATAGACATACACCACAATATTGCACAGCAACTATCTTTTGGGTAATAGTTCATTGGGGATTTTATTAGTTCAATTTATTTTTTTTTCAAAGTTAAAAAATAAACACATCTTTGGCTGGGCACTGTGGTTCACACCTGTAATCCAAGCACTTTGGGAGGCCAAGGCAAGTGGATCACTTGAGGTCAGGAGTTCAAGACTAGCCTGGCCAACATCGTGAACCTCTGTCTCTACAAAAAATACAAAAGTTAGCCAGATGTGATGGCATGTGCCTGTAGACCCAGCTACTTGGGTGACTGAAGTAGGAGAATCACTTGAACCCAGAAAATGGCAGTTGCAGTGAGCCAAGATCACACCACTGCATTCCAGGCTAGGCAACAGAGCAAGACTCTGACTCAATAAATAAATAAATATTTATTTATTTTAATTTATTTAATTAAAATATTAATTTTAAATTCTGAGAAAAAGTTGTTGGGCCAAGCATTACTAATTCTAGGAAGTTGTTATTTATTATTATTCTATGCTTTTGGCTCCATTAATCCTATGGATCTTTTAGATGTATTCTCAGTTTTAAGTACAGAATCAAACAGCATTTTTGCTATTTCTTACCCAACGATGTACATATACACACTCATATATGTTTGCATATGTGTGTATATACATATGTATATATGTATATTTATGTTATTTTTATTCTCTTATATAATCCTGCCATGTGGTTTCTAAGTGGCATTGCTCTTTCTAGTGCTCTCTTCTCTCTCTTTTTGTAAGCCTTTGGGAACAGCTCAAGGAAGAAGTAGAGGAGATAACTTGTTTTTTATTGTGTGAAAAACACTGACAAATGAAATAAGACAACTTAAAAACGATCTCCTCTTTTGCAATTCTTTAAACATGATACATTTCATAAACAAAGACCAATTTCGTTTTCAAAGAAAGAACAGAATTCCCCTGGTAATGACTCCTTGAATTCAGATGATCCATTTGATGCAGGGCCAAAATGTCTTCAAAACGTTTCTTGTTGCCAGAGTCACCAAATTTTCCCATACTTCTCAAAATTTATTTTGAGGCCTGAGTTTGGCATCACTTCAGATCATCCAACTCCATATACTGCAATGTTTAACCAAAAATTTTCCATGATTAGGAAATAAGTTAAAATACATAATACATCAAATATTTTAATCCATCAATTATAAAATTATCATGTTTTCTCCATTTTAGTAATTATTTTCAGTGAAAAAAAAAGTTTCAGAATGTTTTGTCATAACTCACCATTCGTTTTAACTCATCATTTCCTATTGGGAGTAAAATCATGGATATAGGTTACTTAAGTGTTCTATTATTCTCCTGTTTATCCTCATAACTAATGCTCTACTCTTAGACTACAATAATTGATAGAACCATAGATGACTGATAGACATAGATAGGAAGAAATAGTAATTATTGGGAATGTACATTCAGATACTTTCCAAACTTTACTTTAATGAACACTCTCTGTAGAAGATATTCTGCTCCCTTTTATAGACATAAGAAAACTAAGATTTGCACTAGCTGAGAAATCCTACTGGGGTCACGTAATTTACAAGTTAGGAGTCATCTTGCAGCTTCATGCTCATTCTAATGCTCATTCTGAGGTAGAAGGTGGGAACTGACTCCAAAGGTAGGGCTCAGACACTGGACCAAATTGAGGACTAACTAAAGTAGGGGTGAGGTGGAAGCAGCTTTCCATAAGACACGCCCACTGCTAAGCCATGGCAACACCTGGGAATTACCACCCCTTCCAACGGCAATGACCCAATGACTAAGAAGATACTACATCTTCCCTAGAAATTTCTGCATAAACTATCCGTTAATCTATATGGAATTAAATGTAGGTGTAAATATGACTGCAAACAGCCCTGGCTCTGCCCTACAGGAGCAGTCATGGAGCTATGACACCATGGAGTTGTAACACTGCCACTTCAATAAAGCTGTTTCCTTCTATCCTACCCTTGAATTCCTTCCTGGGCAAAGCCAAGAACCTTCACATGCTAAGCCCACTTTGGGGCTCATCTGCACTGCATCAATTCTATCTTTCCTCACAGTTCGGTGAATATCTCGAACCACTTAAATTCACCGCAAATCTTATTTCTAGATTAATGTTTCTAAAGCATAGCTCTTAAATACTAGTCCCTGGCTCAAAGTCATCATGAATACCTTTGCTTTCAAACTAGACTTGCAGACTCACTTATCACTCTTTAAGAACATACACATATATTTTAACAGAATAAGGCTGCATGTGCTCTGGTGCCTTATATTTCATGAATGTGTTGGTGCTTACAACTAAGCCATTCTGCTCTCCACAGTTCCTGAGATAATTTCATTCATTAAACATGGTCACACATGTCCCGACAGTGTAGCTTATCTGATCACTTCTCATGTCCCACTAAACTCATGGAACTTTTAACTCCACATTACATGATAAATATGTGTACACTCTTTGTGTTGTTAATTTATACCCCACCTTGTATTAAAAAATTAACATGCATGGTTTTCTTCAATGATACCCTTAAATAACAGTATTAAAAATAAAATAATAATTCATCCAGCTCTGAAGCCATGAAGTATTCTCTTTCCTTCCTATCTTCTTCTCCTTGTGTTTTTAAACAGTATCTTATTAGACGTGTGGATTCAGGAAATGCCTGTTAACTTCATTTCAACTTAAAAAAGAGCACTCCCATAAAAATGAAGATGGGATGAAAACACAATTAATTATGTTTTAAATATTTTACGCTTTTTTATTCCATTTTTTTCTTCTAGTGATTAATGCCATCCTCAGAAGACCTGCCCATTTCAAAATAGGGAAGAATTTGATACTTAAATTTACTATATTTGCTTAAATTATTTTTACTTATATGTGAAATTCCATTTTTAATGATTTTACTTCAATCTTTACTTTTATAATGAGAGAGGAAAATGTTCACTACATGGAGGTGGACACAATCACTCTGTTATGAAGACAAGTCTCTTCATCCCTAAAGTCAACTAGTAAACATGTTTGCAAGTCATTCTGTGATTGGGTCAGGCTGGCATTATGAGACTGGGCAGCACTTTCCTTGTATTTCCTTCCTCTCCTCCATGTACGTAACCCAGAGGGTTTCTTCATGGTTCCAGAGACACTCAGGACTGTCCTTTAACCAAACCTTCCACTCATCTTGCTGTGCATTCACCTATTTCCCTCCTGCAGCAACCCCACGCACCGGGTTTCAATCTTACACCCACCAGTTCTCAGGAAGAAAGAGGAGGAAAGAAACAAGAGCCACTGGTGAACATTGGCTGAGATTGTGGGCTGGACCCAGAAAGCAGCACCCCATTGGCTACAGCTGCCATTCATCTTGCCAGAGGCCACGCCCCTTCTTGGGTGCCCAGATGCAAAGACAGATTGATACAAGATTGCAAAGGCCTGGTCATCTTGATTCAAGGTCAAATAATTACAAAGGGATAATCTGTATCCATGACCTAATTCCCTGTGTGTTGCAGCTTAGGTTTTTTAGCAGGGAGTATGTGCCCATGAGATGAATAATTTCTGGAAATCTAATGTACAATATGGTGACTACAGCTAATGGTATTGTATTATATACTTGAAATTTGCTAACAGAATAGATCTCAGCTGTGCTCATCACACACACACACACACACACACACACACACACACACGGAAACTGCGAGATAATGGATGTGTTAACTCACTTGATTGTGATCATTTCATAATATATATGTATATGTAATCACTTTGATCACTTTGTTCACCTTAAATATATACAATGCTATTTGTCAATTATACCTCAAAAAAACTGGGAAAAAAAGATGTGCCCTTGGGACCAAACTCTGTGGAAAGGAGGGAAAGAACAGAATAAAAAGAATCTCAGTCCCCTAGTATGTGCTGCTGTATGTGTGTGTGTATATGTGCCTGGTGATTAAATGGTTTCTGCTCCATCGTGGCAGAAAAAAAGATAAAATGAAAATGAGGGTTGATTACACTCTAACTTATTTTCAAGCGTCACGCTTGAAGGGATGAATACCCCATTCCTCATGATGTACTTATTTCATATTGCATGCCTGTATCAAAATATACACCTACTATGTACCCACAAAATAAAAAAATTAAAATAAATAAAAAGTATAAAACAAAAAATGAGGCTTGATTAGATCAAAGTGATAATATTTCCATGTCTCCATAATATTCTGGGGTTGCTGACTATTGAGATTATCTTGTTCTTCTCATGATGCTCTTAAGAGATAGAAGTCGTGTCCCAAGGTATCACTTGTGTAATTATGATTGTGCGTCCCTATGTGTACACTTGCTTTTTATCTTCCTCTATCACTGAGGTGATGGTTGTGAAAAGTCAAGGACTCTGTCTGGCTGTCCATTAACCAGAGAAGTTTGTCACCTAAAATTATCAATAATTATGAACAACTGTTGAATACATTACCAAATTAATATTTTCTTATATGATTGTGTGAATAAGTGATATGCCTGTATATCCAGTTTTTACTATCTGGGGTTCTTTTCTTATGGTTGTCTCCTTACAGTTTAAGCAAATCTGGCAGTACTTTGCCCCAAGACACTTTTGTTAGATGATTATTTCCAGAATGGTGAGTGCTTAAAATGTAGAATCATGTCTTCAGCAGAAGAAAACAAATTGGATGCAGAGAATGTCAAAATCCAGTTTCTTCACAGAATAGACCAAAATCGGGCTATGCTGAACATGTACCAGAGATTGCCTGGTGTCGTGTTCTTCCTGCCATGTGACCATTTCATTGTAGTATATCTCTCCTCTGCCCTTCTTTATTGTAAATTAACATCCACATTATCAATATAGGTTATTTTGAACATTAGTCTTAATACGAGAAAGAATACTAACTTCAGAAGAAATTATGGTAGGCTTTTTCTGACAGCTTCTAGGAAAACAAAGAACTATTATGGGTCAATTTATATTCTTCCTGTTATAAATATTTTTCCAATAACAAATATAACAACTCCTAATTGTAGAAAATATAGGAAAATATGAAGAAAATGATCATTTCATTCACTCCCACTTAGAGAATTTTTTCACATTTTCTTATTTTTGGTATTTTTTTCTAATGGTGTTTTGTGTGTAGGAACATGTACGTATGTGTGTGTGCGCAGGTATATGCCTGGTCTGAATTTATCTATCATACTTAAAGAATGAGTAATGCTAGCTTTTAATTTATGTAATCAACATTTCTACCTTGCAAGCCTTCTCCTCAGTATTGGAGAGAAATGTAGTTTTCACGGATGCCAATCAAGTCCTTTCATCAAAGACACCTCAGAGTTTATATCAGTCCAAGCCTGGAAGCCCCCAGTTTCCTGTCACTGTGCTGGCCTCATTGCTGGGCTTCTGAAGAAAACATGCAAATCTACTTGGTGGGGACAGTTTCACAACAAATGCAACATCCATTGTGCCAAACTTCGAGCCAAACTCAACATTTTTTGAGTCACCTGAGAGTTTTACCTCAGTTTCTAGGCCTTCTTTAGTCAGTTCCCATTCTCACTCTTAATTACATTTTATATTTACACCTCATTTTCAAGCACATTTACAATCTCAATAAAACAAACTTTGAACTATGTACTTGAGAGCTAATGTTATCTTCCCCTTCTTCAAAAGTTTGCTTTACCTCTCCCATTGGAATTATTTATCCATTATCTATGGAAATAAAAACCTTACTTTACCAAATGTAAGCCTATGGTTTGCCCATGGCTGAGATTTCTGGCCACATTCTCTTAAACCTCCAGTTGGATGGCACAGTGTTGTGGAATGTTCCCAAATGATTTCTCTGTGTCTGGAGGGTTTTGTCTGGTGCTGCTTTGTCACTTGAGATAGGATCATCTCCTACCTCAAATGTTTGAGTGTGTAATGCACTGAGTAAATGGCGTGTAGGTATCTTGTTACTATTGTCATAAGATAAAAAATAGGTACTGAAAAAGAGAGCATGCAACTATTACCAACGTAACTCCCCTCTTCATCCATCAGTCACCAAGAACGGGAATATAAAAAGATAAAAAGTCCACTGATCTAAAGCTTATCAAGCAATGGGCTTAGTATTTCTCAGATTGTTGAGACAAAAGGGAGGTCCACTCCCATGCCGAACAGCTTGAGGCAGATGGATGTGTTTGGCGACTAGCAAAAGGCCTGTAGGAAGTATTAATATATATATTAGGAGACAGAAGCATATATATATATACACACGCATATATATGTGTGCTTCTATATATGCATATACTATATATGCTTCTGTCTCCTAATATGTATGAATACATCATATATAATGTGTATATATATGTGTATATATGCATATATACACGATGTATGTTATATATACATTATATATAGTATATATGGTGTGTATATACGTATATATAGTGTATGTATGTATATAGTGTATATATATTAGTGCATATATACATTAATGTATATATACATTATATATGCACTAATATACACATATATACACATATATACACACATATATATGAAAGGATTGGGTTTATAGTGTGGGGAAAAGCACAAACCAAAATGAAAGAGGGCTAGATCTAGGGAAGGAGCACCATTATCTGTGAATCAAGTAGTTAAAGAAGTTTTTAGCCCGTCAAGGCATGAGATGGTTTGCCATACCAAGACCTAACTTATAAGCACTCCTGGGGATAGTAGTGTAGTAAGAAGAGAGCACGTAATAGGAGTCCAGGGAAATAAGGGTTTCATATAACTTAGTAAATTTAATGTTCTCGCACAAACAAGGAGCATAACAAAACAAGCAAAGCAAGCAGCAGACACATATCCGTAAGAAATCAGATCTGCAGTTCTAGATGTTGTTACTCTGCATTGCCTGAAAAGGGGTGGAATGTGTGGGGGTGGAGGAAGAAACCTGAATGCAAGAACTGGCAAGCATACACGTTTTTGCAGGGGGCTGGAGGATGGAGGGAATGGCATGGGCATGATAGACTCAGATTGATGGGAAAATAATTTTAGTATGCATTAAGAAAACAATAAAAAGAGGGCTGAAATCAAAAGGTTCAAGAGTCACTGCTTGTGAGCACTGAAAAGGATTGAAATAGGGCTACACAAATCCTCATTGCTAAATCTGAAATCAACTCTGAGGGATAAACAGAAGGTCAGAGAAGAATCAACCCAATGTCAGCCTATTATTATAAAGCTCACAAAAAAGCAAAACTAAAATATGTACATAATATTTAGGGATATCTATTACTGTGATAAATCTACAAAGATTTAGGAAAAAATGGTTATCACCAAGTTAAGAAAAGTGTTACTTGTTGTGAGGGAATGATGGAAATGAGATCAAGGAGTGTCCCGTGAGGCTCTGCAAAGTACTAACTTCTTTCTTTAGCAAAGTATTGATTCATGAGGTTCATTTTATTACTCTTTAACTTTATATGTGTATTACAAACACATTGTAATGCATTTTGCCCTTTTAATGCTAAATATAATTACTGAAATTTCTCTGCTTAATGTATGTCAGCAATTATAAATTTTCATAAATAAGAAATTCCATACTAAAGAAACATTTTCATTATTACTAATAATAGCAAATGGCATTCAGGGAGTTGCATTGTTATTTTATTCTGACATGTTGTGTGCATTTGTAACTTATAATGGGTTTGACCAGTTTGTGCAATGCTTTTTTGATTTTTTGTATATATGAACAAAAAAATTATTGTATAAGACTGCCAAACTGTGATAACACCCTAGTACTTGCAAGGTGAGGCATACGAATACTTTGGAAACCAAAGTAGACTTAATTAAAATATTGTGAGTGGTAAAGAAATGATAATTATGACTTGTTTGGTTCTTCTTTGAACTTTGAAACAGCCCTGTGCAATCTAATGTGTTCATAGCTAAAGAGAGCGTCTTGAATACTTAGAAAGATGTCCTTTTATTTCAGAATGATCTTCATGAGGTTTGGTGGATGTTATTCAATCCATGTATTCATTCCACTAATATGTATTGAGTACCCTTCCTCTACAATGTGTGAGGCACTGTGCTGAGCCCTTCACGTGTCATTTTAAATACAAGGTTGAAAACAAAGCTGTGGGATAGGTATAATCACATGAAATAGAGGTAGATGAGATTCCTGATACACTATAGGTTGTATTAAGTATTAATTTTAAAAAATGATTTGTGATTGAAAAATAAAAGAATACATTAGAAATTGACCATTATTCCTTCAATGAATAAGCATTAAAGGTGGGACTGAGCCCTCTGTTCTCAGAAGCTTTTATATATGTGCTTTCTTCAAGTGAATTGTATCTGAATCCCTAGGTCTGACTGCTGTTTTCAAAACATGTCTTTGCTATTCGTTTGTTTCCTCTGTTTGCATTAAGACTGTCCTACACATTAGAAGATTAGTTGAAATGAATCAACCTATTATTAGACTACTCTAAGATTCCAAGTGATGTCACCCCTCAATGTTAGAAATAGATATTTGAGTCAGTGCAAAGTCTGTATCAACAAATGCATAAAATGGTTGGGGGTGGTTGATGGGGTGTCTGAGGAAAGGGTGCATGACTAAATCTCATAACAGTATTTTTAAAAATCACATTTGAGATGCAGATTTAACCAAGAGTCTAAACTTTTCACTGATATTTGAAGTTTGCCTCAATAATATTCTGACTCATTCTGCACACCATGTTAATAAATCAGTAGGGAGATATTTTCATGATAAGGAATGTATCGAGGGACTATGAGAGCAAACTGCTTACCTTCGTTTATGCCAAAGACACTGAATGTTAAAAATGCAAATAGACACACTCTTTTCTCTGCATGCCTAACACTATGCAAATACAAACTTAGGACAAGGGCCAATACAATGTAACAGAAATAAATAAGCAAGCACAATCTCTTGACATATTTTGTGCTTCAGTGATACTAGTCTTCTGTTTACAAAAGAATTTCAAAGTTCTGATCTTCATGTTTATCCCCTGCTGCAAGATGTCTGGTTTGGAAGTATTTTTTTTCCAGTGTGTTTTTACACAAAGCACACATAAGATTACTGATCTAAAATGAATATAAACATTTGTGAGAGCCTACATGAATATGGGTAACCTTTATTATGTAAACAGCCTTAGCCAGCACTGCAGGCTAATGTTTAATACACACTAAAGGAAGGTGAAATCGTCAAGAATTTAAATTTAATAAGTGATTTGTGATATTAGCATATGTTGAATTGTAATGAATATTCAGTTAGTCTGGTTGATTTTACTATTTTCTAAATGATATTATTTCATTATTTGACTATTCAAAATATCTTCTTTAGAATTTATAATGCTTATATAAAGAGCATGTATACCAGAATAGTACAGTTGTCATTATGTATTCATAAACACATGAATGTGTACAGGAAATAAAAATATTCTAGAGAAAGACATATTTAATTCAGAAGAAAGTTGTTAGCATTTTTCTAAAATGTAGTATTTGAAAAGTACAAGCCAGTATTATATAATACTATATATATAATTTATATTTTACAATGGAATCATATTTGCATAACTGGCTTAAACAAAGCACACTATTTTGTGTCATGTCCCAAGGTCTCTGAAGAATATGAAAATATTAGAAAAATGCATCCAGATAAGGAAAAAGCTTTGTACTTGAGATACATTATTTGTCAGTGGCCTTAGACTCACCCATCTCCGATATATCTTCTACACAATCCTCAGAGTCCTCTTTCTAATATGCAAACACAGTCATGTCATTGTTTGTTTTTACCAAATGTGCTCAATGTCTCTTTTCTACAGGACAAACCACATTTCATTTCTTGTATATCATGTTCTGGTTCTGTCCACTTACCACACTCAAGTTTTTATTTCCTCAGGTGTAAATAATTGTTTGGGTTCTGGTTTTCTTTTGTTTCTGTCCTTTTTACTGCTCATAATCCATTTTGAAGGTTATTCTTATGTAATTTTAAAATAATCTGAATTTGAATAATTCATTTTATTTGCTGAGAAGGAGTTTGGCACTGCCCCTTCCATGCCTAGAGGTAAGCACGTAAAATCAAACTCAGATAGTCAGAGAGCCCCAGGAAATATAAAATGACCAAGTATGAGCCAATCAATCACCTATCTAGAACTTTTCATAGGGTGTTAGGAAAAAACAATGACAATAACAATAGCAACAAAATTCTCATCCTCTAGGGTAACTAAGATGATGGATGTGAGTCACCAGATTTGGCTACCATCTTTGTCAACTCTACTGAGAATGACGCCAACACACAAGAAAGAAGAGGCAAGGGGTGGAGACAAAAAGAGAGTCCAGATGGTGTGATTTGAATCCCTGGATATTGCTATGCCAGAAACCATAATATTTTAAGTTATATGAGTACAAGTCTTCCTCCATTTCTTCTTAAATCTAGTTGAAGCAAGTTTTCACAATTGTAACTTATAGAGTCATTATTAGTACATCCTTTCATTCTCATCTCAAATAATAATATCCTGTAATATGGAAATTCTTATGTTTTCCAAAACAACTCATGTTATTTTGAACTTTCATGACTTGGCACAAGAGCCCTCATCTACAACTCTTTTCTGTTGTTTCTCAGCCTAATTCAGCACTTTTCAACATTTTACTCACAACTAAAATTCCCTGACTTCATTAGAAACTTAGTTTATCCTTCTACTAATCTCCTCCTACACGCAAGGCATAATCTGGGTCCAAGAAAAGATGTCTTTTTGCTATAGTAATCGCTACATAGGTTGAGAGCAGGAATTGTGAAATGTAATGCAAATCTTTACAGTGCCTGTAAAGATACATATATAAACTGAATAAATAAATGTATTGTCTCACAGTTCTGGAGGCTTAAAGTCTGAAATAAAGTGTCACCAGAGCTCTTTCCTCTGAAACCCCTAGAAGGGAATCATTTGTTGCCTCTTCCCAGCCTCTGGTAGTTTGCCAGCAATCCCTGATGTTCCTTGGCTTGCAGCTGTCAGCATTCACTCTCTGTCTCTGACATCACAAGATAGTTTCCCTGTGTGTCCATGTCTTTACATAGCTATTTTCCCCTCTTATAGGAACACCAGTCAAATTGGATGAGGGCCAACCTTAATGACCTTGTTGTAACTTGATTATATCTGCAAAAAAATCTGTTTTCAAATAAAGCTATGTTCACAACTACTTGAGATGAAGATTTCAACATATCTTTGGTGCAGACACAACTCATCTGAGAGAATGTTTTAAATGCATGCAATAATAATTATAAATTACATTAAATGTAATATATGAAGATTTAACTTGTGACAACTGCAATAAAGAGAAAGATAGAACTGTAAAGGGGCAGGAGTTTTGTATATTATCATAACTAAGTTGGAATTAATTCAAACTAATTTGTTATAAATTTAAGATTTTAAAATGTTAATTGTAATCCTCAGGATAAATGCTGAGAAAATTACCAAAAAAAAATAAAGAAAATGAGAAAGAAATCAGAATGGTATATTGAAAACAATCAATTAAGCACAAAAGAAGAAAGTAGTGGAGGAAACAAGAAACAAAAAATGAGAAATATAAAAAACAAATGGAAAAATAAGTTACTATAAATGAATTTATCTTTTCAATTAAAAGGTGGAAATACGCAGAATGGATGCATAAATTTATCCAAATATGTGCTATCTGAAGAGACTCACCTCATATTTCAAAACACAAGTCAATTAAAAATAAAATAATAAAAAAGATATTCAAATCAAATTGTAGCCAAAAATGAAGGGATGTGGCTATATTAATATTTGAAAAAAAAGTAAAAAATTGTTACAAGAGACAAAGATGGACATTATATATTGATACAAGTGTCAGTTTCTCAGGAAATTATAACAATTGTAAACAAATGTGCACCAAACGAGAGGGTCCCAAAATATATGAAACAAATATTGATAGAATTAAAGGGAGAAATAGTTCAACAATAATAGTTGGATACATCAAGTTCCCATTTTTATCAATGGATAACCAACTGGACAAAGATCAACAAGGAACAAGAGGACTTGATCACACTATAAATCAATTAAATTTAAAAGAGATACACAGAACACTTAACCCAGCAGAATACACATTTTTCTTAAGTACACATGAAATGTTTTCCAGGATAGATCATATCTTTGACCACAAAACAATTTCAATATATTTAAAAACATTGAAATCCCCAAAAGTATCTTCACGAAATACAATGGAATAAACTTAGAAATTAACAACATAAGAAAACATAGAAAATTTATGAATAGTTGGAAATTAAACAACCTGTCTTTAAAACACCAATGAGTTAAATAAGAAATCACAAAGGAATTGGAAAGGGCTGTGAAATAAATGAGAATGAAAATATAATAAAATTTTGGGGATGCATCAAAAGCGGTGCTCAGAAAAGAATTGAGAGCTGTAAACACCTACATTCAGATGGAAAAAAAAAATCACAAATCAATTACCTAAACTTCTACCATAAGGAACCGGAATAAGTAAAGCAAACTAAACCCAAAGCAAGTAGTAGGATGGAAATATAAGAAATAGACTGGAGATAAGTAAAATAGAGAATAAAAAATCGATAGTGACAAATCAACATTAACAAAAGCTGGTTCTTTAAAAGATCAACAAAATTGACAAACCTTCAAGGAGACTAACCTGGGAAGGAAGAGAAAAAGACTTGATTATTAAAATCAAAATGAAGCAGCTGGGCATTTTAATAAACTATACAAAATTAAAAAGAAATAAACATTAAAATGCCAAGACCATTTAATGGGAAAACAACAATCATTTGAACAAACAGTGCTAGAACAACTTAATAGCTAAATGAAAATGAATAAATTTGGACCCCTACCTCACACCATAAAAATTACCTTAAAATGGATCAAAGTTCTAAATGTAAGAGCTAAAATATCAAATGCTTAGAAGAAAATATAGGTATCAATATTTGTGACCTTTTATTAAGCAACACTTTCTTAAATATGACACCAAATGCACAAGCAACAAAAGAAAAATAGATACATTGGGCTTCATCAGAACTAAAAATGTTTGTACTCCAAAGATCATTATTAAAAAAGTTAAAAAGTCATCCACAGAATGAGAGAACATATTTGCAAATAATTGATAAGTATCAAGTACCTAGATTATATAAATAATTGTGCAACTCAACAACAAAAAGACAAAAAACAATTTAAAAATGCATACATAATTTGAACATAGAGATTTTTCTAAAGAAGATATGCACATGTCAAATATGCACATTTAATAGTCTTACCACAGAAAAACAAATCAAAACCACAATGAAATACTCTTCACACTCACTAGGATGGCAATGGTTAAAACAAAAATAAAAGGCAAATTGGTGTTGGCAAAGATGTGAAGACATTGGAACCTCTTGCCCTGCCATACGTTGCTGGTAGGAATGTAAAACAGGGAGTTCACTTTGGAAAACCATTTTGTTGTTTCTGAAAATGTTAAACAAAATAACCATAGGATAAGCAATTTTACTCTTAGATATGCACCCAACAGAATTGGAAACAAGCACAAAAACTTGTGGGGCCAGGTGCGGTGGCTCACACCTGTAATCCCAGCACTTTGGGAGGCCGAGGCAGGCAGATCACAAGGTCAGGAGATCGAGACCATCCTGGCTAACACGGTGAAAACCCATCTCTACTAAAAAAAAATACAAAAAATTAGCCAGGCAAGGTGGCAAGCACCTGTAGTTGCAGCTACTTGGGAGGCTGAGGCAGGAGAATGGAGTGAACCCAGGGCAGAGCCTGCAATGAGCCAAGATCTCACCACTGCACTCCAGCCTGGGCGACAGAGCGAGACTCCATCTCAAAAAAAAAAAAAAAAAAAAAAAAAAAAAAAAAAAAAAAAAAAAACCTTGTACACAAATGTTCTTAGCAGAATTATTCATAATAGCTAAAAAGTGGAATCAACTCAAATATTTATCATGTGATGAACTGATATACAAAAAGTGGTATATCAATATAATGGAAATTATTTGGCCATAAAACACATGAAGTACTGGTACATACTACAACATGAATAAACATTTAAGACAATATGCCCAGCAAAAAGGTTAGACATATTGATTATTATTCCATTTATATGAAATTCCCAGAATAGGAAAATCCATAAAACGAGAAAGTAGATTAATGGTAGCCAGGGATTAAGGGTGGGGCAAAGAATGGTGATCCCTGCTCAATGAGTACAAGGTTTCTCTTTGAAATGGCAAAAATGGTATGAAATTAGGCAGTGGTGGTAGTTGCACAACATTGTGCATGTACTAAAAGCACTGAGCTGTACACTTTAAAGTGTTTTCAGTGGTGAATTTTATGTTAGGTAAGTTTTAGCTCAATTAAAAAGAAACAGTTCAAAAGACAATGGGAGTGCAGTACAGAGGTGCTGACAAATTATGTTAATGACTTCTTATTTACCTAATTAAATACTGATTTGAGGTGACTTCCTATATTATCTACAACTTTTATTCCATCCACTTACCACAATAACTTACCTTTGAATATTTACATAAATGTAGCATAAATTAGTAGTAAACTGTGTAATTACTTTGTCCTTTCTTGCCTACTTGAAGTATCACTTTAATATTGACAAATTACTTCAGTTTTCAGGCTTTGCAAATATATTTGTTAAGCTATAACATCTACAGTAAATATTTTTTGAAAATGAATTTAGTTGACCTTTTATTACAGAAACCTACTAAGCAGACATATTTTTCACAGAATACGTGGCAAGAATTTTACCCCTTGAAAATTGTGTTTTTTCTTTCTATTAATTATCTAGATGAATGGATGAATTTTGAATATTTAGAGGATGCTAAAGAGAGACCCTGGAAAATCACTATAGGCCACAGAAATGTGTGGAAGAAAACGACATGAGAAGATTCATTGATTTTCCAACACATTTGACAATAACGTAACCAGAATATGTCAGGGGCGCATAACAAGTAGCACAGTAGGAAGGGCGGGTTCTGGGCTTCAGAGGGATACAGGGGCTTCCAATCACACAGGAGTTCTTTTGTTTTTCTCTTTGTTTGAGTTGTAAACATATATGAAAACAAATGTTTGATTTATTTTGTGATTTTAAAGTGTCCTGACAGAGAGTTTTGGAGTGAAAAGTGTTCTGGAAGCATGTGGTGGTTTGTTTCATGGATTTCTCATACCCATTCAATCCTCACATCTGGTAGCAGGTGCCATGGGAGAAGGAGAAGTGGAATAAAACCAGCACAAAAGACTCTAAAACCTCTGAAAGAATGTAGCTTTTATTTTTCCAGCATCAAGGTCATTTAACTAGAACGCAGTTTCGTCTTACACAGCTGACAGTCCAGGTATGGCTGTATTTAACCACTTGTGATTCTTCCACGATCAGGCGAGTGCCAGCATGAACAATGACAAGCACAGCATTCTATCTGTACTTAATATTCTTTAAAATACTGTTCAATTATTAGTCAAAGCCCTATGGGAAAAATACATCATCCAAGAAAATAAATAGTTTGAAGACTTAGAAAGAAACATACCTATTCAATAGAAGGCAGTAAGATGAAATAGCACTACCCTTTTAACTTCCACTCATTGTGCAGGTAAAGTGTTTAGGGTGCTGTTTGAGCTCTTCTCATAGTGAGTATATTGGCAGGTAAACACAAAAGTAAATGTGGCTGGTTATAGTCTTCCATTTAATACATGATTATCTATGAAATAAACTTCACAAATGCACCTTGAGATGAAGGAGCTCTTCCCCTACATACAAATATTCACCTCCTTTGGAAAATGAGGCAAATAAAACAAAGATTTTCCTAAAATAATATCCTACTTTGAATGACAACCCCTCCCTTTTTAGCTCCTTTAAATATGTTATTTCCATTGTGTAACATTCAGCTAAAAAGGGAGTGTTGATGTTGTGAAAAGCAAGCTGAGTGTAGCATTGTAATATTTAGTGGACTAATGACAACAAAAGTCCTGTCTATTTTGAAATATGTGAAAACTAGGTTTTGCATCTGGTCATCAGATCCACAGTACCTCACTGGAAGAACAAGACATACTACTACTTAACATTCTTAGATATGGTTTATATATATTAATTATTAGAAGCATTCTTCATGGTTTATGACCCCAAATGTAATATGTGTTACTAATAAGTTCTAATTGCATCTAACACTGTTTATGTAAGAGAAGAGAAAACACCTATTTTGTAGCTAATATTAAAGCAGTTGACAGAATAAATCTAAAGGATAATTCAAGTTAGGTATATAGAGTTTGCATTGTAAATTAAGGTAAATCAATTCTTAGCACTCACAGATAGCTAGGTTACATCTTAAAAGATATTTGTCTTATAAGAGATATTTCTCTCTTTCTCTAAAGGTTGTCTGTTTACTGGCAAGTTAACTCAAAGGGCCAGATGGCCAAAGCCATGTGAGATCATTAGACAGTTCCTGCTCAAATTTTGGACAACAATTAACAGAAGCCCAGCAGGAGTTCCCCACTGTTGACCCCTAAAGGGTGGCTAATCAGCAGCATATGTGTTTATTTATACCAGCAGGCCCTTTTAATTAACAGCTCTGAGGTGTGTACTTTTTGGAATTTTGTACAGTCTATTAGGAAACAGTTCTGAAAAGGCCCAGTTTTAAAGCATAAGTTATATTAAAATTGAAGTCAGAATATAACAAAATGTTAAGATGTCTAGGCATCATACAGGTGGACCAAATATTAATAAGATCCCAACCAAAAAATCTCTTTGGCTGGTTCCAAGGGCTGCCAAGAGTTGATGCTGTTTTCACTTTCCCACCCCAATCTCGATGAATTTACATAATCTATAACCTGACACTTGGAATGCTACTGATGGTTCTGAATCCAGACTATCCCCCTTGCTGCTTGATATGGTTTGGCTGTTTCCCAGCCAAATCTCATGACTGGTTTTGAAATGTGAGGACATGAGATTTGGAGGGGCCAGGGACAGAACGATACGGTTTGGACCCAGTGGGAGGTAATTGAATCATGGGGGCAGGTCTTTCCCATGCTATTCTCGTGATAGTGAATAAGTGTCATGAGATATGATGGGTTTATCAGGGGTTCTGCTTTTTCTTCTTGCTCATTTTCTCTGGCCACCACCATGTAAGAAGTGCCTTTTGCCTCCTGCCATGATTCTGAGGCCTCTTCAGCCATGTGGAACTGTAAGTCCAATTAAACCTTTTCTGTTCCCAGTTTCAGGTATGTCTTTATCAGTAGCGTGAAAATGAACTAATACACTGCTCTTTGCAATTAGGCTTTTTATCTACACTGATGCAGGTATGAGCTGATCTCAGGTGGGCCTCACACTCTATGCAAAGTAAATGCTTGGCAGTGTCATACTGAAGATCTGACAGCAATACTCCTTTTTTTTTTTTTTTTTTCCCAAAAGATAGACTTAGTGTAGGTAATTTCCTTACCATCGTTGGGAAAACTATAAATATTGAACAGTAAAAGATTATATAAATTTCCCTTATTGGTCCTAACCTAATATTTAATCTTTACGCACATGGGTTGTTACAGTTGAAAACTGATACATAAAGAAGCAGAAACACCAACAACATGGAATCTACTCCTGTGTAAGTCATTGAGATGATGATGATGTCACAATGTGGCTTCATAACAAGAACTCCACAAAGTCTTGATTCATATGAGCTCCTGAAAAATCATTGACTTACCTTTGAGCTCTCCATAGGCAAAAATAACCAGCAATATTAATAATACAAATACATTAATATAAATCAGTGTTCTATTCATTTTACTTTAATTTGGAATATTTAATTTCATCCTTAATGAAGTAATTTTTATTCTGTAAGTACCTCTGAAATACTGGGATCGGATCTTTCTTTGGTATGCCTTTCTTTGATCTTCGAACACGTATTTCATTTCCAAACTTTCAAAATTGATTTGACAACTAATATTTCATTTGATTTTAGCAGTAGCTGTAGGAAATTGTCAAAGCAGATGCTATGGTTCTTCTTTTATAGGAAAGAAAGAAGTAGTCTTACAAAGCTCTCAGCATGTGAAAGGATTCCATCCAGCGTCCCCTGGTTCCATAAGAAATGTTTTCCTCTCTTTACCGTTCTATCTCCAGAGCATCTTCTGATGTCCCAAGCCTCCTCAGGAAACTGCAGAGTATCTCTAACTTCTAGGATAAGGAAACACATTTTCTTTGAGTACTAATTATTCCCACATCCTTAAATCCTGAGGAAGTTATTCACGATACTTGTTTTAAAAATGATTTAATAATATTGTTAAAGACGCAAAAGGCATTCTGTAGGTATATTTAGTTACTGTTGTTATGTGAGATAAGAAGTTCTGCATGATGCAGCCTAAATATAGATAGATAATTCTCATGTTGTAACTACAATGTATAATTAATGTAATTACTACTTGTAAGTGATTTAGTGAGGTTGCTGAAGAGAACTAACTCCAATGTGAATCCTCAAATTGAGTAAAGCCCATATGTTGTTGGCTTTGCTTGAGATTAAATAACTGTTAATGAGTTCAGAAAATAAGGCAATAGATGATTGTATCATATTAGATAAATGGGATTTCAGTATTTTTAACACAATAATAGTGAATTTTACTTGATATTATAGTTGGCAAAGATGAAGTTTCAATTAACCATTACTATAAAACAAAATAGTATAGCTCAATTTGAATGCTGAAGACTATAATTCTCAGTGGGTTTATTTTAAAAGAATACTGTATTTATTTAAAAATGAAACAATTTTACTTCTTTGTAACCTCACCAAATCACTTATAAGCAGTAATTAATCATTTGTAAAATGTTTCATTTGAGAAAGAGTACAAGCATTGGGAGGAGAGCAATTATCTACCATAATGGTGAGATATACATAAAGAAAATGACTGGGTGGTTCCAAGATGGCCAAACAGGAACAGCTCCAGCCTCCAGCTCCCAGTGTGAGTGACACAGAAGAGGGGTGATTTCTGCATTTCCAACTGAGGTGCCAGGTTCATCTCACTGGGGCGTGTCAGAGAGTGGGTGGAGGACAGTGGGTGGAGCCCACCTAGCAAGAGCTGAAGCAGGGTGAGGCATCGCCTCACCCAGGAAGTGCAAGGGGGAAGGGAATTCCCTTTCCTAGACAAGGAAAACAGTGACACATAACACCTGGAAAATTGAGTCACTCCAACCCTAATACTGCACTTTACCAATGGTCTTAGCAAACAGCACACCAGGAGATTATATCCCACGCCTGGCTTGGAAGTTCCCACACCCACGGAGACTCCCTCATTGCTAGCACAGCAGCCTGAGATCTAACTGCAAGGCAGCAGCAAGACTGGGGGAGGGGCGCCTGCCATTGCTGAGGCTTTAGTAGGTAAACAAAGTGGTCAGGAAGCTCGAGCTGGGAGGAGCTCACCACAGCTCAAAGAGGCCTGCCTGCCTCTGTAGACTCCAACTCTGGGGACATGGCATAGCCAAACAAAAGGCAGCAGAAACCTCTGCAGATTTAAATGTCCCTGTCTGACAGCTTTGAAGAAAGTAGTGGTTCTCCCAGCATGGAGTTTGAGATCTAAGAACAGACAGACTACCTGCTCAAGTGGGTCTCTGACCCCCGAGTACCGAACTGGGAGACACCCCAACTAGAGGCAGATTGACACCTCACGTATCACATGGTCGGGTACCCCTCTAAGACAAAGCTTCCAGAAGAATGATCAGGCAGCAACAATTGCTACTTAGCAATATTCACTATTCTGCAGCCTCCGCTGCTGATATCCAGGCAAACAGGGTCTGGAGTGGACCTCGAGCAAACTCCAACAGACCTGCAGCTGAGGGTCCCGACTGTTAGAAGGAAAACTAACAAACAGAAAGGACACACACACCAAAACCCCATCTGTACATCACCATCATCAAATATCAAAGTGTCGATAAAACCACAAAGATGGGGAAAAAGCAGTGCAGAAAAGCTGAAAATTCTAAAATCAGAGCGCCTCTCCCCTCCAAAGGAACGCAGCTCCTCACCAGCAACAGAACAAAGCTGAATAGAGAATGACTTTGATGAGTTGAGAGAAGAAGGCTTCAGACAATCAAATTTCTTTGAGTTAAAGGGGAAAGTTCAAACCCATCGCAAAGAAACTAAAAACGTTGAAGAAAGATTTGACAAACTGCTAACTAGAATAACCAATGTAGAGAAGTCCTTAAATGATCTGATAGAGCTGAAAACCATGACACAAGAACTACGTAACAAATGTACAAGCTTCAGTAACCGACTCGATCAACTGGAAGAAAGGGTATCAAGGACTGAAGATCAAATGAATGAAATGAAGCAAGAAGAGAAGTTTAGAGAAAAAGGAGTAAAAAGAAAAGAACAAAGCCTCCAAGAAATATGGCACTATGTGAAAAGACCAAATCTACATCTGATTGGTGTACCTGAAAGTGACGGGGAGAATGGCAGCAAGTTGGGAAACACTCTGCAGGAAATTATCCCCAATCTAGCAAGGCAGGCCAACATTCATATTCAAAAAATACAGAGAACGCCACAAAGATACTCCTTGAGAAGAGCAACTCCAAGACCCATAATTGTCAGATTCACCAAAGTTGAAATGAAGGAAAAAATATTAAGGGCAGCCAGAGAGAAAGATCAGGTTACCCAGAAAGGGAAGCCCATCAGACTCACAGCAGATCTCTTGGCAGAAACCCTACAAGCCAGAAAAGAGTAGGGGTCAATATTCAACATTCTTAAAGAAAAGAATTTTCAACCCAGAATTTCATATCCAGCCAAACTAAGCTTCATAAGTGAAGGAGAGATAAAATCCTTTACAGACAAGCAAATACTGAGAGATTTTGTCACCACCAGGCCCACCCTACAAGAGCTCCTGAAGGAAGCACTAAACATGGAAAGAAGCAACCAGTACCAGATACTACAAAAACATGCCAAAATGTAAAGACCATTGATGCTAGGAAGAAACTGCATCAATTAATGAGCAAAATAATCAGCTAATATCATAAGGACAGGATCAAGTTCACACATAACAATATTAACCTAATATGTAAATGGGCTAAATGCTCCAATTAAAAGACACAGACTGGCAAATTGGATAAAGAGTCAAGACCCATCAGTGTGCTGTATTCAGGAGACCCATCTCACGTGCAGAGACACACATAGGCTCAAAATAAAGGGATGGAGGAAGATCTACCAAGCAAATGGAAAACAAAACAAAAGTGGCAGTTGCAATCCTAGTCTCTGATAAAACAGACTTTAAACCATCAAAGATCAAAAGAGACAAAGAAGGCCATTACATAATGGTAAAGGGATCAATTCAACAGGAAGAGCTAACTATCCTAAATATATATGCACCCAATACAGGAGCACCAAAT
>NW_016804423.1:939406-1009217 GCF_001698545.2 Rhinopithecus bieti
ATCATTAAAAAGTCAGGAAACAACAGGTGCTGGAGAGGATGTGGAGAAATAGGAAAACTTTTACACTGTTGGTGGGACTATAAACTAGTTCAACCATTGTGGAAGACAGTGTGGCGATTCCTCAGGTATCTAGAACTAGAAATACCATTTGACCCAGCCATTCCATTACTGGGTATATACCCAAAGGATTATAAATCATGCTGCTATAAAGACACATGGACATGTATGTTTATTGCGGCACTGTTCACAATAGCAAAGACTTGGAACCAACCCAAATGTCCATCAATGACAGACCGGATTAAGAAAATGTGGCACATATACACCATGCAGTCATATAAAAGGATGAGTTCATGTAATTTGTAGGAACATGGATGCAGCTGAAAACCATCATTCTCAGCAAACTATCGCAAGGACAAAAAACCAAACACCGCGTGTTCTCACTCATAGGTGGGAATTGAACAATGAGAACACTTGGACACAGGAAGGGGAACATCACACACTGGGGCCTGTCATGGGGTGTGGGGAGAGGGTACGATAGCATTAGGAGATATACCTACTGTAAATGACCAGTTAATGGGTGCAGCACACCAACATGGCACATGTATACATATGTAACAAATCTGCACGTTGTGCACATGTGCCCTAGAACTTAAAGAATAATAATAAAAAAAAGAACTGCCTGAGACTGGGTAATTTCTAAAAAGTGGTTTAACTGACTCACAGTTCTGCAGGCTGTGCAGGAAGCATGGCTGGGAGGCCTCTGGAAACTTTCAGACACTGGTGTTAAATTACCAACACTGGCACCCACAAAATATTAGCTGTCATGATAGTCACTGTAATGATAAATGTGATGATGTTGCTACATACATGCTTTTTCAATTCAAATCTCTAAGAACTCTAAGACATGCTAACATACTAATAATTAAAGCACCCTTTTTGCAAACTTTTTTCACTGTTTATAAAATAGATTCACACTTGAACTTGGAGCTTGGTCCTCCAAATCCATGCTTAAATTTGGAGCTTGGTTTACTCTTTTCATTTTGTTTCCTTAGAAATGAATGTGCTAGCCCAAAGGATGCACCCAGGTAAAGGAAGTTATCAGCTGTCACACCTACTTCCATTGTTAGAGTTGGTTCCTCTCATCTTAAATTTCAGATCACACATTTTCCCTATATTAAGCTAGCATGGTGGTATAGGGGCTATATCATATGGGGCACAGTGACTGTCATATTTTTCATTCTTGTCTTGGTCACAGAATGAATGGCACATTATCATCAGCCCTCCTGTTGATTTTCGTCTGAGTATCCAGGCTTCAGTGATTGCCAGCATGACTATTAGCCACAGAATCATTCAAATAATATGATACAGCTATTTGGCTGATGACTGCTCTTTGAATTTTGGCATTTCTTATGCTCAAGAGTCTTTCAAAAATAAAATGTGTTATGCTCTCCACTAGAATTTTGTTAAAGAAAATGTAATAAATATGCAAAATACAAAATAGAAACCAAGGTAATTACTTAAATAATAAAGGCAAAGCAATGCAATATCCAATATCTGAAATAATATTCATGAGTGTATTTTAAACTATTCAAAATATTCATTTTTATTTTATTAATTTCCTGTGGCATATTTTGTGGTTTTCTTAATAACACGATGCATGAATATTGCCCAAATGTTTAATGTTACTACTAGTAACATCAGCAAACCTGGATTTATTTTTTAAAGGGACTTTGCTCAGAAAGAATTTATAACAATACGTAACATTGAAAATGTACAGTAAATTATTCTGACTCACAAGCATGCCCAATAGATTTGTTGAATTTTAGTAAAGTCCAGCTGTGTTTTTAAAGTCAGAAAAAAATAAAATAAGTAATTTTCTCTAATAAACTCATATGATCAAGTTAGAGGTTTTGATTAATATTAACAAGTCCTCCATTTAGAATTTAAGGCATGTTCTTTGCTGAAAGTAGGAATTATTTTAGAAATATTATAGATTAATGTAAATAAAATTACTAAAAAATTATGAATTAAACAATCTTCTCCAAAAAGATATATTGAAGTCTTAAACCCTGCTATTTCAGATTGTGGCCTTATTAGGAAATAGGGTCTTGCTGATATGAATCACATTAAGATGACGTCTTACTAGAGTGGGATGGGTCTCTAACTTAACATGATCCTGTCCTTATAAAACAGTGGCCATGTGGAGACAGGGAGATCACTATATGAAGAGAGAGAATTGGAGGGATGCATCCTTGGAATACCAAAGAGTGCCACAAAACCACCAGAAGGTGGAAAAGACAAGAAAGTATATTCTCTTGTAGGTTTCAGAGAGAGCACGCCCTTGACAGTACCTGAATTTCACACTTCCCACCTACAGAACTGTGAGATAATACATTTCTGTTATTCTAAGTCACCCAGTTTGTGGTACTTTGTTATAATAATACTAGCAAATTAATATAAAGTCATTCATAAATAATCAGTAAACATCTACCAAATTGAAACATTATGTGTTATATTCGAGAAGATTAATCTAGAGAATATCGGTATATCGAAGTATCTTTCTGAATCTCACCAACATACTACTAATGTTTTAATACTTCTTATTAGTGCCCTGTTACCTATAATAAAGTCATATTGATAACTTAGTATCAAAGGTCTTTGGGTTCACGTTGAGAAGTCAAATTAGACCCTTCTCTAATAGTCTTTTGATAAATGCATTTTCCTGAACCTTGTTATAGGTCTTATTCAGTGAGCCTCACATTGAGAATGGAAGTCAGTCTTTCATTTTATTTCCTTAGATATTGAATGTGCTAGCCCAAAGGATGCACCCAGGTAAAGGAAGTTATCAGCTGTCACACCTGCTCCCATTGTTAGAGTTGGTTCCTCTCATCTTAAATTACAGATCACACATTTTTCCCATATTAAACAAGCACGTTCTTATTGACAGCAAAAGAGTAAAATAAAAGCATATGGGAGGTGAATCCAGCAAAGGTAAGAGTAACAACCTGATTTGGAAAAGGCAGTGAGAGCTTACTTAAGATGATTTCTGAGATAAATTTTAAGAATGAATGAAATCATTCCATGAACAAGAGTATTTCAGAGGAAGAAAACACGTGAAAAACATTTGGAGGCCTAAATATTCCTGCAATTGGCTTTTGGTTCATTATGCTCTGCACTGCCCAGGGTTTCAGTGTGGGTTATAGTTTTATCTCCGGGTTTCACTTTTGGAACATCAAAAGTGGCTATAAAATAGCAACATGTTGTTTGAATGAGTGTTTCTCAAATGAAAACTTCTGCAAAAAATAAAAAGAGTTGTGAACATGAGGGCGTTTGACTGGTTGGTAGCAGCAAAACAGATCCTCCTTTAAGATCCGCAAATGCATGAAATACCTCCCCTGAACTCCCCCCCTGTATCCCTATATCCCACCAATTGCGACAGGCTCCATCTGTGGGAAGACATCACTAATGAATGACAACTTGCTCTCCTGCTAAGAAGTGAATAAGAGTTCTCATCTCAGCACTGATGCAGTTAATCAGGGGTGGCCTGCATTTGTGTGTGTGTGTGTGTGTGTGTGTGTGTGTGTGTGTGTATGTTTATGTCAGTAAAAAGGGGATGTGCATGTCTTGCAACTGTAGATTCCTTCAGAAGGGGCAAAATAGAAGGACTGGGTAAAGATTTCAAGCATGTGAAAAGATGGAGAAGGAGCATTGTTTCAAATGAAGCTGAGAGAAAATAAATGTTTTACCTTTTAGAAAGTATATGCTCTCTGAAATACAGTTTATTCATGTACAAGGAGCTTTTGATAGGCTTCATGCAATTCTACAGCAGCGAAACCATCATTAGCCGATGATGCCAGCTTGCTTTCACAAGTGTGTTTAATATAGTATAATTTATGGATTTTAGTTTCAAAATAAGTACCACTTATCCTGTCTGGCACCTCTTCCTCCTTCTTCTCTGTCACAAAGTGTTGACTGTGAGCTGAGTAGCCTCCAGCCAGGAGAACTATGGACGGCTGTTCTTCCCTTTCCTACTCAGCAAAGCCACCTGCTGTTGTGTCGCTCCTGGCTGCTCTCAGCAAAGCGGATGCAGCGCTGGGTGAATGCCATGGTCAAACATTTGCTGTGATAACAAATGTTTTAATAAGAAATTGATTAGTATCCTCTAATATCTGTAAAATATTCAATAAAATGAACATAATGGCAATTCTGAGCTAGAGAGCTGCACGGATTCTTTCAGCCATTTGAGTACAGCCATAGAAAGGCACACATTTTTATCTAGAGTCATCTAACTCTAAGCAGAGAGAGAAACATTTCAATACAGAACAATTAAAGCAGAACTAACCTGGTAAAGGGCCACCTTACTTCAGGTGCCTACGTTCTTCGTGTAGTACTGGCTACCTAATTTGAGGGCCCAGTGCAAACATGAAAATGTGGGGTTCCTGTTCAAAAGCTATTAAGAATATCAAGATGGCAAGAGCACAGCATTAAACCAAGTAGGAGCCCTTTTGAGTATGGGCCTTCTGTGTCTGCACAAGTCCTGTGCCCAAAAAGCCAGCACTGCCTTCACGGTTTGATTCTGCCATGTTACGTGTTTATTTCATCATAATTAGATCTAGCATTTTCCTTTACCAGTTATCTAGTCTCTTTATTATCTTATGAGGGAATAACTTTTCTTCTATTTTTTCAGTCTTACTTGAAAGTGACAAAATAAGTGTTATACAGTTTTGATATTATCTACAATTGAAAGATCATCAAATTCTTTCTAGGCATAAAATTCAGAATTCTGTGAGTTAGAAAAACATCATAAAGTACTTGATTATCTGGGTGTGGTGGCACACTCTTGTAGTTCCAGCTACTAAAGAGGCTAAGGGCAGAGGATCGCTGGAGCCCAGGAGGTCCAGGTTGCAGTGAGCTGAGAACATGCCAATGTACTTAGCCTGGGTGAAATCCCAAGACTTTATCTCCAATAATTAAATAAATAATTTAATTTAACTTAAAATTACTTGAAAATTAATATTCATTTTTAGATAACTCTTTAGTAACGGTATATTAAACAATAATTCCAAAGTTACCTTGTATTAAACACCATTTTTCATTGATTTATCATTCTGAGCTCAGCATTGCTAAGTAGAGAAATAATCACCCTTAAAAGAAATTATTAAAATATTAAAAATGTTAAGAGCACAGGAAGTAAAATTCTCCAAACCAAATGTGTTTCAATATATCAGCTTTGTGTTCATCGATATGCAGATTTGGGTTTCTGCACATCTAGTAACACTGATCATTTGTGGCATAAAAAATTCGGATTCTGTTTCTTTATTGTGAAAAAGACATCAATTAATATCAAATTTAATTAATCTACCATGCATATACCATTTTCCTTAACAATTTCACTGAGATATGTTTTTATATATCAAAACATTTTAAGTGTACACAATTCAATGAACTTTAATAACTTCACCAAATGGTGAAATCATCATCAAAAATCAGTTTTAGAACGTTTACCTAACAACACCCCTCATTCCTATTTATAATAATTCTCCATTCCCGCCTTCAGCCCAGAAAACCTCTCATCTATTTCCTGTTTCTATAAAGTTATCTATTCTGGACATTTCATGTAAATGGAATCATATACTTTGTGGTCTCTTGTGTCTATTTTTTTTTTTTTTTTTTTGACTTGGCACAACATTTTTGAGGTTCATCTACGATGCAGCATATGTGAGTAGATTGTTGTTCTTTTCCTGTTGAATAGTATTCTACTATGTATATATGTCACATCTGTCTATCCACTCCCAGATGATAAGCATTTAGGTTATTTTCGCTTTGTGGGTATTAAAAATAACGCTGATATGAATATTCACATGCAAGTTCTTAACGTGGACACACGTTTTCATTTCTCTTGTGTAGATACCTAGCAGTGGAATCGCTGGGCCATATGGTAGCTTTATGTTTAACTTGTTGAGAAATTGCTAAACTGTTTTCTAAAGTGGCTACACCATTTTACATTCCCGGAAAAATATATATGAGGACATTGGTTTCTCCACATTCTTGCCAATATTTATTTTAGTCTGTCTCACTTATTATAACCGCTCTTTCTTTGGTTTCTATTTTTTTATTTGTGCAAATTTATGGTGTACATGAGAAGTTATTTATGTATAATTAATGCATACTGATCAAGTCAGGATATCCATTATTGTAGCTGTGAAATTGTATCTTCTTGTGGTTTTGATTTGCATTTTCCTAATGGGTAATAATGTTGAACATCATTTCGTATACTTATTAGATATTTGTATACCTTCTTCTGTATGTCAGTTCACATTTTCTGCCCATTTTATTTTTGTTTATTTTTCTTCTTGATTTGTAAGTGTTCTTTGCAAATTCTCACTGCAGATCCTTTATTGGATAAATGTTTTGCAAACGTTTTCCCCCAATCTGTTACTCTTCTTCTTATTTTGTTCATGGTCATTTTTAAAATGTAAAATTTGAACTTTGAAGTTTAGTGAGGTTATGTTTTTCTTTTATGAACTATGTGTTTAGTGTCATATCTAAGAAATTATTGCCTAACCCAAGCTCTCAACATTTTTTCCTATGTCTTTTTCTACAAGTTTCACTGTTTTAGCTACTTCATTTAAGTTCATGATTCATTTGGAGTTAATTTGTGGGTGTTGTAAAGTGTAGGTCTAAGTTCATCTTTTTGGATGTGGATATCCAATTGTCCCTGCACCATCTGTCAGACAGACTGTCCTTTCCCCAGCAAATATTTTTGGCAACTTGGTCAAAAATAAATTGACTATAAATATAAATATGTATTTCTGGATTCTCAACTCTTTTCCATTTTTGATATGTCTGTCCTTACCATCTTGATAATTGGAGAATTATATTAAGTTGTGAAATTGTTACATAAAGCCCTCCAACTTTTTCATTTTCCAAATAGTTTGGCTATTCTATATGTTTTCATCTCCATATAAATTTTAGATTTGTTTGTACATAGCTGGTGGGGGAAGCCTGTTGGAATTTTGAAAGTGATTGAATTGAAACTTCAGATGAATTTGGGAAGAATTACCACTTAACAATATTGAATCTTTCAATTCATGAGTATGGAATGTATCTTCACTTATTTATATCTTCTTTGATGTCTCTCAGCAAAGTTTTGTGATTTTTAATGTAGAAGTCTTCACTTCCTTCTGTTAGACTTAATTATTAGCATTTGTTTTGATGCTGTTATGAATGGAATTTTATTCTAAATTTCTTCTTTGGATTGTTCATTGCTTGTATGCATATATCACTTTTTTAATGTACACTTGTGCAATGCATAATGACTTTTTGGTCAATGATGGACTGCGTATACAACAGTGGTCCCATAAGTTTATAATGTAGCAGAAAAATTCCTATCTCCTAGTGATGTCTTGGCCATCCTAACATCCTAATGCTATGCATTACTCTTGTGTTTGTGGTGATGCTGGTGTAAACAAACCTACTGTACCGCCAGTCATGTGAAAATGTACCGTGATGTCCTACGCCTTCACATTTACTCATTAGTCACTCACTGACTCAACTGGAGCAATTTCCAGTCTTGCACGCTCCATTTGTGGTAAGTGCCTGATACAGGTGTATCATTTCTAAATCTTTTATACTGTATTTTTATTGCACCTTTTCAACGTGTAGATAGGTTTACATACACAAATACTCATCATTGTATTGCAATTGCCTACAGTATTTGTTATAGTAGCATGCTGCACAGGTTCATGTCCTAGGAACAATAGGCTACACCAGGTGTGTACCCTACATGTGTAGTAGGCAATACCATCTAGGCTTGTGTAGGTACATTCTGTGATACTCACACGACGACGATATCACCTAATGATGCATTTCTCAGAATGTATCCCCATCAAGAAGCAATGCATGACTGTATTTCAACAGGAGCAGAAATTTCTTTTAAACCCTGTATTTCTCTTTTGTACTTTTTTGAGCAACAAATATTCACTGTGGAAAACACGGTTAAAATACAAAAGTCACTGGAAGCTACCATATCACGCAGTCGAGTCATGTCTGCATCCACTGTAGTTCTGTGGTTCCATCTCGCAACACGTATACAAGTCAGCCAAGGCTGTGATGCTCAATTATTACACAGTTTTACTTTTTGCCATCTTTTCTACAAATATTTTCTGGGCAGGCTAAAGAGCTTAGTGGTTAAGCGTATAAGTTCTAGATTCCAATCCTAGTTCACCACACACTATTTGTGAGACTGTGAGTAGGTTGCTTACTCTCTAATTACTCCCATTTCTTCACTTGTAAAGGGCATGATGTTACATTTCTTTCCTCGTTCCTTTTTTCTTTCCTTAACTCCATCCTTCCTTCTTTTTCTTCACTCCCTTTCCAACTCAATTTCATCACCCTGGTAAGTTCACATCAGGCTCTCTATCTAAACTAACTGCTCTTGAACAGAATGTCCTCTCAAAAACTGGGACGCCAACCTCATATTTCACATCTTCCCTCTGATTTGGGAACAGTATTCCAAGGATTAATACTACCTTCCCTGAGTCCATCTCTAGTCATCCCAATATGCTTTCTAGTGTTCCTCTTCTCTGACCTCCAGATATCACCCAGATGCAATTTGGGACACCCTAACTCCTTGGAGTGAAAGGTTAAAGCTCAATTTCCCAGCTTCTGTGACTTCAGCATCTTTCCCCAATGTTTTCTCTGAGTACTTGGTCTTGGTCTCCACTTCCGCATCTGTGTACAATGATTTAATTCCACTTCGTGCTGATTGATATGCAGATCTGGGCTCTGTTAGTATTTTACTATGTTAAAAATCCAATCACACTCATGTTTTCATGAATTTAATAACTTCCATGAAGATTCAGAAAGATTCAGGGAAAGCTTGACTCACAGATCACAAAAACATCTGCAGTTTTGCTGTCTCCTCGCCTTGGGGAGCCCACATTTCCCAATGTGAGCAACACAGAGAGGCAGCCCATCTCCCCCAACACCCCTCTTGTGGGGAGAAGCTCTGGCAAACACACTGGCCTTCCCAAGCTCTTATGATTTTCTGAAAGATGACAGCTAGGTATGTAAAAGTCCAGAAAAGGACCAAAAGAAAAGAAAACACCTGCATTTTATTATTCAGAATTCAACACCATTTTAAAAATATTGTACATGCATTTCCTTTTATATAGTGTTTGAACTTTTCAGTTATAACCTAGTGTTTTAAGATAATTGAGGTTCTACCTATATTTTGGCTAAAGCAATCAGATGATTAAATCACATTATTGTAACTCCCAATAAATCAGTCAATACATTGAACAAGTGACTTCAACGTATTATTATTATTTTGCATGATATCAGGATGGCACTATATTACAGTAATTACTTAAAGTCCGAAATCCTAATACTTTGCCAGGTACCAATTGCATGCTCTTGAGTAGGTTACTTCAATTTGGGAGCTTCACTTTCTCTAATCATAAAAAGAGGAGGTATTTCTAGTTAGACTTAAAGACTTAAAGCCACCAGTCTTTTTAAATATCATAGATAATTTATATTGCAGATATCAAGGAGGCCTATGTGGCACTTTAGAACACTGGTACTTGATTTTGGATGTAGAGAGAGGATTTAATGGGTTTATACCATGATTTCTCTATCTTTGTCAATGGAAGAGTATTGCTAGCTATTTCCATAAGCAGTTTCATATGTTTATTGATTTAAAATGATTTTAGGATGGGTGCTGTGGCTCATGCCTGTAATCCCAGCACTTTGGGAGGCCGAGACGGGCAGATCACGAGGTCAGAAGATCGAGACCATCCTGGCTAACACAGTGAAACCCCATCTCTACTAAAATACAAAAAATTAGCCAGGCGTGGTGGTGGGTGCCTGTAGTCCCAGCTACTCGGGAGGCTGAGGCAGGAGAATGGCGTGAACCCGGGAGGCAGAGCTTGCAGTGAGCTGAGATCGCGCCACTGCACTCCAGCCTGGGTGACAGAGCGAGACTCCATCTCAAAAAATTAAATAAGTAAATAAATAAATAAATAAAATAAAATAAAATGATTTTAGAGTACAAATGACAATTATTCATCAAGGACAACCTGTTCTAACACCACTTAAAGTAAACATGAGGCTTAATTGGTTCAGAGGGCTTAGAATTGTTAAATGAAAGTATTTAAAGTCAGTGTTTTTCAGTGACACCAATCTTGATGTACAGTCTTTAGACACTGCATGGTGGACATTTATGCAATGGTTCTGCATAATAAATAAGAACCTAGTTGACAAAAATTTGCTAACTAGTAATAAACCACTACCCTCCTTGCAAAATGCCATTCGAAGCCAGCCATTTTTGCTGAAACAAACAATATAATTTTGCCATTTTTGTAGTAGCTCCCATTCTGTAGCTCATGGGTTAAGTGCTATTCTTAAGCTTGTCCCTGAAACACACCTGCCCTTTTCTACTTACTGGTTTTAAACTATTAATGTGCCTGGAAATCTTTCTTCTTACTTTGTAAGAACATCTATGTGGTAATTTTTTGAATGATAGCTAGTGCCAAAACTGAGATCCATATGGTATGAAAACAACTTAATTGTAGAGATTGTATAAACAATTCAAGTGGGGAAGAGAACATAAGCATCTTTGGAGTTCATGCAGCATGAAGAACAGAGCGACTGCTGAACAGTCTTCCCCAAATGTACAAGCAAGCCAATCAGGGATGTGTGGCAAACTGACAGTGAGGCAACAACAAAATTAGACACAGCAGGCCCAAGATTATAATGTGAATCTAGAACGTTTAGGACTATTGTCAATTGCCCTGGTCACCCACCCCCATCTCCCACCCCACTTAATGTACTAAAACAAGACATTTTGAAAGTATAACCTAAGATAACTTATTTATTTCAAACTTCTATGAAGTTAAGTTTAATCTCTGAGGCCCCTTGGCCTGTCACATCTTGTGGTTTTATAACAGAGATGTGTAGGGTGGCCAGTGATGGCTTCACAGGTGTATAACCTGAGAAACCACATAAGGCCCTCCACTTAGAAGAGCCCCATGCTTAGTATAATGCTCTGGTGTTGTCGTTTCAAAATATTTAATAATGTTCAAACAACGCCCCTCCCATACACATATTTTCATTTTGCATTAGATCTTAACAAATTTTGTAGCTAATCCTGGGTATAGTATTTTTGTTGCAAGTTTTAGAACAAATTCTGTGACTGTGTACTTAGAGAAGAAACTAACTTTTCTTGCATATAAGATTAGATGAGGGTGAATCAGTTATAATCAAAGGGTCTTCACGAAACTTGATCTTCAATATTGAATTTCCTTTAATATTTGTAATGTGAAAATTATGGTCTGTTTTTAATTGATTTCAGTGAGACATTATGTGTCTTATAGCAGAATAGCAAGTTTCTAGAAACAATAATATTCAGAAATTAATAGCTCTCATTAACACAAAAAAAACTTTTGAAGACAAAAGTCGAGATAAGGTCTTTTTTAAAACAGCAAACAACAACAAAAACAAGGAGTGAAAAATAATGAAGAAAATTTAAAAATATAAAGAAAAATTTTAATGTTTTGAACAGCTACAACAGGGTTAATGTACCTAACACAAAAAAAGTGCTGATAAATCAATAAAAATACCAACATCCCCATAGAAACATGGATAAGGGCTGAAAATCTAGAGAGAGTTTTTGAAAAAGGGAGACACATTATTCTTTAACATAGGAGGACTTCAATTTTCCTTGTTATATAAGAAATGTAAAATGAAACCAGAGTGAGATACCGGGTTTTTTTTTTTTTTTAACATTCAAATTAGTAAGTTTTTGAAGTTTGACGTATTTTTCCCCAAATTTGGAAGTACTGTTTATAAAATGATATTCACTTAAACTATTGTTTTTAATAGTAAAAACCTAGGAACTTGTCCATTAGAGTCTAAAGAACTTTCTTGCTTGTCTTACTGCTATATAATAAATCATTGTATGGATTTCAAAACATTTAATTTAAAGTATCTTATCTTGAAAGAAACTAGTCATTGATTCTTATTTCATTGAGTTTTTCTTTAATCAAAAATTGTTGGAAAATTGGTGAAATGCTTGTATATTTGATTTCTTTCTATTTTTTAATATCCTGTATTGAAATCATCTTGCTTTGAAAGAGATGTTGATAGAAATCTTGTCTTGGCCAGGTGCTTTGTATTAAGGTAAAACATTGACATTTTCTCATATAAAATGAAGCTGGTTAGATTTTCTATCATTACCAGGATCATTTTAGAAACTTAAATTTTTCTAATAATGTATTAAATATTTATTTCATCCATTATAAACATATATTAGTAACATATTAAGAAAGTATTCTACTATGATTTTAAAACTCATTCTAGGGTTTTCCTGCTATCCTATTTTTTTTCTTTCTTCTGTACTTAACAGTTTAAACCTGATTTTTTCAAATTAAATTAGGTAGAAATGCTATGTTTTATGGATTAATTTTTCAGAAATTCAGCTTTTGGATTTATTTATTCTTCCCATTTATTCTCCATTAGAATAGAGATAATTCACTAGATAACTCTATAAATTTTATCAATATCTATTCTTGCATTCTGATCTCCTTTCCTTTATTTTATTGCTCATTCTCCAAAATTTTGAGTCAAATATAGAATTTGTTAAGGTCACATATGTTTGTGTTATATAAAATGTTATGTAAAGTATATGCATATTACAATTGTGTGTGATTATATATTATATATAGGCATTTTCACACGAACTTTTCAAAGAACACTTGTGCCATTTCACTAAGGTCTCCATATATAATGGTAATTTTATTATTAAGTTAAACAACTCTCATACCACAATAGTTTTTTCTTTTTAAAATTTTCTCACAGAATGATTTTCTGATTTTATTGCTACTTTTTCACACTAGAGAATATTGTCAGTACTACTTCTATTTTACAAGAGTTTGTGGTTTTCTTTTAGTTAAGTTTATGGTGAATGTTGTTTTGGCTAAAGAAAATCACAAGAACAGTCTAGATTTAAGCTGTGAAAATCATGTATTTCAAATATTTTGTCCACTTTTTGGCTGTGTCAATTAGGAGGATAAATCTTGTTTTCATTACTCCGTTATTGCCAGAAGTGGAAACCTCATCAGAATACTTCAATTTAAGAGAATTAGCTAATTGATTACAGTATCTCCAGCAAGAAAAAAATAAATCAACATGCTTCTAAAATTAAGTTGATAAATATAACAGCAAAATGTTTAAATCTGGAGACCAAAAACCTGGATCTTGATGTAAGTTACAGTTTTGGAGAGTCATAGCTTCTAATCGTTACCAGATTGATTCTCAGAACAGAGCTCCTGATTGAAATGTAGGCCACATCCCCTTGTGAAAGGATCATGTGACACAGCCGAAGTATACTTTATAAATATTCTTTTAAGCATTGCTCAAAAGAGGTGTGGATTCACTTAGTCAGCTTACTGTGCTGTGGGGAAGGGAACTATCTGGGCATTCCAGAGACACATGGCACTGGCTGTAGGTGCACGGGCTCCAGGTAAACAAAGGCACCCCTGTGGTGGGACAGTCACAGTGGAGCACAAAGGTGGTGTATTAGTCCATTTTCATACTGCTGTAAAAACTGCCTGAGACTGGGCAATTTATAAAGGAAAAAGACTTCATTGCCTCACAGTTCAGCATTGCTGGGGCGGGGGGGGGGGGCCCTCAGGAAACTTAAAATCATGGCAGAAGATGAAGGGGAAGGAAGGCAACTTCCTCACAAGGTGGCAGGGGGAAATGCCGCGTGAAGCGGGAAGAGCCTCTAATAAACCATCAGATCTCATGAGCACTCACTCACTATCATGAGAACAGTATGGGGAAACCACGCCCATGATTCAATTACCTCCACCTGGTCTCTCCCTTGACACCTGGGAATTATGGGGATTACAAATCAAAATAAGATTTGGGTGGGGGCACAAAGCCTAACCATACCAGGTGGTCAGGTTATGAGTGGAGTTTTGGCAGAGGTTTGGATCACAATGGTTATTTTCTCAGTTCCTAAATATAATTTGAGCAGCTGTACTTGGTGACTGACAGAACCCCCATATGGACTCTCTGAACCGAGGAGTGAGGACTGTCAGAGCAGGGAGAGAAAAGTCAATGCCAAGAAATAACTCTGCTCTAAGGATTGTACACAGAGAGCGGTACTGTGTCTCTGGACAAACCGCAGAGATTGTGACCAAAATCAAGGGTTAAAAATGCAAGAACAGTGATTCATCTCAGAATTCTACTTAACTTTTCTGCTTTCCTTTGCAGTAAATAATGAACTTAGAGATTCTAACTACACATATAATTAAAGTAACTAGAGATAATTCCAATATTGGTTGTTGTTTCAGATGTGGTAGCTTAATGGAGAAACTCAGTATAGGTCCTTAACCCTGCACTTAATCTGGAAAATATTCATTTTCCCCCCGACCAATTTATAAGAATCCACAGAAATAGCCCTAGGCTAGGCTGTAAAAGTTTTCACCACAGAGCATTTCATTACTCTACTTCATTAATGATGTCACGTTAATTGAACCCGATGAGCAGGAAGTAAAGAAGGCTTAAAATGCCTTAGTAGAAAACATAAATGCTAGTGTCATGGTGGGGATAAACCCTGTGAAAATTCAAAAGCCCAGCAGCTTGTAGAAATGTGAGTATCCAGGCATCTGAAGTATGTTTAATCTACCCCTCTGTCTTAGTCCATTTGGACTGCTACAACAAAATACTGTAAACTGAGAAGCTTACCAACAATAGAAATTTATTTCTCCAAGTTCTGGAGGCTGGGAAGTCCAAGATAAAGACACTGGCAGCATCAGCACCTGATTAGGGCTTGGTTTCTGATTCATATGTGGCATTGTCTGGCTATGTTTTTACATAGCAAAAAGACAATAGCATGCTCCCTTGGTCCTCTTTTTTAAGGACACTAATTCCATTTATGAGGGTTATGCCCTCATGACCTAATCATTTCCCAAAGACTCATCTCCCAGTACATCACACTGGGGGTTAATATTTCAACATACGCATTTTGGGGGTGGAGGACACAAACATTCAGATCATAGCACCCTCCATCAGATCATAGCACCCTCCAACGTGGAAGATAAGGTACTGCATGTTGCATCTACTGTTACTAAAATGTGGCACATTATAGGTTTAAAAAAATTTGTAGGCACCATATAACATGTTCTTGAAGCCCACCCCATCAATTTACCATTTATCTCCTTAGGCCACAATTTTGAGTGAGACATAGAACAAGAAAAGGCCCTGCATCAGGCCCAGGTGGTAAAGCTTCTTTTATATCTGGGCCTTGAAACCCAGAATCTCCCATGGTAACCGAAGCACTTATGGCAATTGGGATTCTCTTCAGAGCCTCCAGAAAACTCCAATAGGATAGGATCATACCAGTACAGACCCCTAGATGTTTGGCAAAACAGTAATCTCCTTTTGTGCATATACCCATGTTCCTGAGTTCCACTACAGGTTCAATGTATGTCCTATAGGACTTTAAGTAACTCTTGCCTATCATGAGAGGATGATACCATGAGACTGGGTGTACTCAGCAGCAATCCATCATCGTGTGGAAATAATATTAAGGAGACCAGGCTTAAGCAGATCTGGGAGTTCCAAATAAGTGTGCATGACCTTCTGGCTTGAATGTATTTCTCCTCCCTTTCAATCTATACACGTGGCCTTGTGTGGATTTGCATACAAGCATCTGACTGAGGAATAAAAACATGGGCCTCTGCAGAATAGTGAACACTCAATGTGATGTAGACTGCTGCACGTTCTAGCCTTCTCAATAATGTGCCTGAAAAGTAATGGCGAGGGCAAATCTTCCCAGGAGGCAGAATTTCTAGCTGCAAAGTTAATTGTTCATTTTGCTTGGATTGAAAAGTGGCAAGAGTTATGACTCCATATTGATTCATGGTCAACAGCTATTGGCTGAATAGTTAGGAATTTAGGAAGAACAAAATTTCATGACTGTCATGAGGAAATATGAGAAAGGTGTATGTCAATGGACCTGCCAGATGAAGTACAGAGTGGGAAGGCTGTTCATCAAAGGGCATTTGTCTACTCAGGTGTAAAAAAAAAATGCCCAAGAGTTCTCACCAGCTTCTGTTCCCAGCCACCCAGTATGTAACCAATGGGCCAAAGTATAAAATGTCTTTGATGGCAGAAATGGGTACTATTTATAGACTCCATACATTGACTCACCCTTACTGAGGCTGCTCTGAAGACCACCACTGTTCTGTTCAATAGTTAATGGGCCAAGAGCAGAGACAAATTTTCTTGGTCCCCAATATAACATCATGCCTAGAAGGGCTAGCCACTCATTTTTCAGCAGGTTGATTATTTTGGACTTTCCATTAATGAGAAGGTAGCGTTTTGTCCTCATTGGAATAAACTTGTATTGTGGAGATGGGTTAACTTTCCCTATGTTTAATGCTTATGCCAAGACCAACATCTAGTGGACGTACAAAAGGCCTTATTAATTGTCCTGGTATAGCATCAACTGTTGCTTCTGATGAAGGAACACATTTTATAGCAAAGAAGTATGGCAATAGGTTCAGGCCCTAAAATTATCCAGTCTTACCTTGTATCCCATTATTAGGAGGAGCTATCCTGATGGGTTTATTTAATTGCCCACTGAGAACTCTGTTTTAACACGAGTTGAGAAATCACATCCGAAAAGTTTGAATTACTGTCTTACAAAATGTGATACATGATTTAATAAGAGATTAATATATGGTACCATACTCTCTTTCTTGTTTAATCACAAAAAAATCTATGTAATTATTTCCCTCTATTACATTTCCATTCACTAAATAACTGTGCATTCCATTCCATTGTTGAAATATCTATGCATTTTATGCTTTTCTGACTATACTCTAAGACAATATTTCCCCCTGTAATTTTGATTTGCATTTCTCATAATCAATAATGTTGACCAATTTTTATATACCTGTTTGTCATTTGTATATCTTCTTTTGATAAATGTCTAGTCAGATCTCTTGCTCATTTTTAAACAGAATTATTAGATTTATTCCTTTAGAGTTGTTTGTGCTTCATATATATTTCAATTTCTAATCTCTTGTCAGATGAGTAGTTTGAAAATATTTTCTCCCGTTCTGTGAGTTGTCTCTTCACTTCATTGATTGTTTTCTTTGCTGTGCAGGTTTTTTGTTGTTGTTTGTTTTGTTTTGTTTTTGAGACAGGGTCTCACTCTTTTTGCCCAGGCTGGAGTGCAATGGCACAATATTGGCTCCCCGAAACCTTTGCCTCTCAGGTTCAAGCAATGCTCCCACATCAGCCTCCCAAGTAGCTGGAATTACAGGTGCCCACCACCACCTGGGCTAATTTTTGTGTTTTTAGTAGAGACTGGGTTTCACCATATTGGCCAGGCTAGTCTTGAACTCTTGACCTCAGGTGATCTGCCCACATCGGGCACCCAAACTGCTGGGATTACAGGTGTGAGCCACTGCACCCGGCCTGCTGTGCAGAAGCTTTTTAACTTGATGTGACTTCATTTTTTCATTTGTCATGTTTTGCTTTGGTTGCCTGTGCTTGTGGGGTATTACTCAAGAACTCTTTGCCTGCTCCAGTGTTCTAGATAATTTTCTCAATATTTTCTTTTGTAAGTTTCATACTGTCAAGTCTTAGATTTTAGTCTTTAATCCATTTTAATTTGATTTTTATGTATGGTGAGAGGTAGGGGTCTAGTTTCATTCTTCTGCCTATGGAAATCAGGTTTTCTAGTACCATTTATTGAAGAGACTGTCCTCCTCCCAATGCATGTTCTTGGTACCTTTGTCTAAAATAAGATCATTCTAGATGTATGGACTTGTTTCTGGGTTCTCTGTGCTATTCCACTGGTCTCTTTGTCTGATTTTATGCCAGTACCATGCTATTTTGGTTACTATAGCTTTGTAGTATAATTTGAAGTCAAGTAATATAATTTCTCCAATTTTGTTCCTTTTGTTCAGGGTGGCTTTGACTATTCTGTATTTTTTGTGGTTCCATATAAATTTTAGGATTTTTTTTTTCTATTTCTTTGAAGAATGTCAATGGTATTTTTACAGGGATTGCATTAAATCTGTACATTTGTTTGGGTAGTAAGGATATTTTAACAATATTAATTATTCTAATTTATGAACATAGAATATCTTTTCATTTTTTGTATCCTCTTTGGTCTGTTGCATCAAGGTTTTATAGTAGAGATCTTTCACTTCTTTTCCTTGGAGAGATCTTTCACTTCTTTGGTTAAGATTATTAATAGATGTTTTATTTTATTTATAGCAGTTGTAAATGAATATTATTTTATTTCTTTTCAAATTGTTCACTGTTGGCATATAAAATTTACTAATTTTGTATGTCAATATGGTATCCTGCAACTTTACTGATTTTTTTTCTCAGTTCCTATAGTTTTTTAATTGAGTCCTTAGGTTTATGCAAATATAAAATCATATCATTTGGAAGCAAGGATAATTTGACTACTTCCTATCTAATCTGGATGCCCTTTGTCTGATTGCTCTAGCATCTTGTCTTATTGTTCTACTAGGGACTTTCAGTACTATGTAGAGTAACAGTGCTAACTGTAGGCATCACTGTCGTGTTTTAGATCCTAGAAGAAAGGCTTTCATATTTCAACTATTCAGTATGATACTCACTGTGGGTCTGTCATACAAAGCTTTTATTGTGCTGAGGTGTGTTTCTTCTATATCCAGTTTTTTTTTAGGATATTTTATCATGAAGGGATGTTGAATTTTATCCAATGCTTTTTCAGCATCAATTGAAAAGATCATTCAGTTTTTGCCCTTCATTCTGTTGAGATAATGTATCACATCAATTGATTTGCATATGTTGAGCCATACTTGCATACGTGAGATAAATTCCACTTGATGAAGTATCTTTCTAATGTATTGTTGAATTCAGTTTGCTATTATTTTGTTGAGAATTTTTGCATCAATGTTTATTATAGATATTGGCATGTAATTTTCTTTTGTTTTTGATGTGTCTTTGTCTGGTTTTGTTATCAGGGTAATACTGGCCTCAGAGAATGAGTTTGGAAATACTCCCTCCTCTTATATTTTTCTGAATAGTTGCAGTAGGATTGGTATTAGCACTTCTTCAAATGTGTGCTAGGATTCAGCAGTAAAACCATGAAGTTCTTGGATTTTCTTTACCGGGAGCCTTTTTATTACAGCTTTGATTATGTTAATTGTTATTGGTCTGTTTAGGTTTTAAATTTCTTCATGTTCCATTGTGGTAGGTTGTATGCGTCTAGCAATTTATCCATTTCTTCTAGATTTTCTAATTTATTGGCATACGGTTACTCATATTAGCCACTAACGATCCCTTGAACTTCTGTGGTATCAGTTGTGATGTCTCTTTTTCATCTCTGATTTTGTTTATTTGGGCCTTATCTCTTTTCTTCATAGTTTTTCTAGGTAGAAGCTGTCAATATTGTTTAACTTTTCAAAACACAAACTTTTCATTTTGTTGATATTTAGTATTATTTATTTGTTTCACTTTTATTTATTTTTGCCCTAATCTTCATTATTTTTCTTCTTCTACTAACTTTGGGTTTGGTTTGTTCTTTCTTTTCTAGTTCTTTAAGATGCATCATTAGGTTGTTTATATGAAGTTTTTCTTCTTTTTTGATGTAGGCTCTTACCGTAATGCATTTCCCTTTTAGTACTTCTTTTGCTGTTTCCCTCCCTTAGGTTTTGTTACGTTGTGTTTCCATATTCATTTGTTTCAAGAAATTTTTCAATTTTCTTCTTATTGTTTTCATTGACCCACTGGTCATTCAAGAGCATGTTGTTTAATTTCCATGTGTTTGTATACTTTCCAAATTTCCTCTTCTTATTGATTTCAAGTTTTATCCCATGTGGTCAGAGAAAATGCTTGATATTATTTCAAATGTTTTAAAACTTGTTTTGCGACCTAACATATGGTCTATCCTTGAGAATGACTATGTTCTGCGGAAAATAATGTGTGTTCTGCAGTGGTTGGATGAAATTATTCTGTAAACATCTGCTAGATCCATTTGGTCTATAGTGCTGATTAAGTCTGATGTTTCTTTTTGATTTTCTGTCTGGATGATCTATCCAATGCTAAAAGTGTGATGTTAAAGTCTCCAGATATTATTGTATTGAGATCTATCTCTCTCTTTAGCTTTAGTGTTGGGTGCATATATATTTATAATTGTTATATCATTTTGCTGAATTGACTCCATTAATATACAGTGACCTACTTCATCTCTAATGGTTTTTGTCTTGAGATCTATTCCGTCTGATATACGTGTACCCACTCCTGGCCTTTTAGGGTTTCATTGGAATAGAATACCTTTTTTCATCCCTTTATTTTCAGCCCGTTTGTCTTTATAGGTGAAGTGTATTTCTTATAGGCAATGGATTATTGGATCTTGCTCTTTATCATTCATGTACTCTGCATCTTTTGATTGAGGAATTTAGCTCATTTACTTTCAATGTTTTTTTAAGTAAGGACTTACTTCTGTCATTTTGTTATTGTTTTCTGGTTGTTTGTAGTCTTCTCTTACTTTTTTCTTCCTTCCTGTCTTCCTGTAAGTGAAGCTGCTGTTCTCTGGTGGCAGGATTTAATTTCTAACTTTAGTTTTTGTGTGTAAATGTTTTTGGATTTGACCTTACCGTGAAACTTGCAAATACTGTCTCATAACCCATTATCTTAAGCTGATAACAACTTAACGCTGTTTGTATAAAGATACAAACAAGCAAAAAGAAAACTAATAAAAACTATGCACCTTGACTTCTTCTGTTTTTAACCTTTTGTTGTTTCTGTTTATAACTTATTACACTGTCTATGTCTTGAACAGTTGTTGTAGTTGTTATTTTTTATTGGATCATCTTTTAATTTTTCTGTGTGAGATAAGTTATAACAATCTGTGATTTTCTGTGTACTTAATATTATCAGTGAGTTTTGTACCTTCAGATGATTTCTCATTGCTTATTAACATTCTTTTCTTTATTAAAATACTCCCTTTAGCATTTCTTGTATGACAGATCTGCTATTGACAAAATCCCTCAGCTTTTGTTTGTCTGGGAAACTATTTCCTCATGTTTGAAAGATATTTTTCACTAAATATACTATTCTAGGTAAAAGTTACTTTCCTTCCACACGTTAAATATGTCATGCCATTCTCTCCTGGCTTATAAGGTTTCCACTAGGAAGTGTACTGCCAGACATATTGGAGTTTCTTTGTTTATTATTTGTTTCTCTTCTCTTGCTGCTTTTAGGATCTTTTATCTTTGACCTTTAGGGGTTGGATTATTAAATGTCTTAAGATAGTCTTATTTGGGTTAAATCTGCTTGGGGTTCTACAACTTCCTTTTACTTGAAATTTGATATATTTCTCTAGATATGGAAAATTCTCGGTTACTATCTTTCTGAATAAATTTCCTACCCCACACTCTTTCTCTACCTCCTCTATAAGACCAACAACTTAGATATACCCTTTTGAGGCTGTTTTCTAGATCTCATAGATGTCTTTCATTCTTTTTTGTTCTTTTTTCTTTTGTCTCCTCTGACTGTATCCTTTCAAATAGCCTGTCTTCAAGCTCACTAATTCTTTCTTCTGCTTGATCAATTTTGCAATTAACAGATGGATTCCTTCTTTAGTATGTCAATTGTATGTTTCAACTCCAGAATTTTTGCTTGACTCTTTTTAATAATTCCTTTCTTCAATTTATCTGATAGAATTCTGAATTTATTCTCTGTGTTATTTTGAAATTCTTTGAGTTTCCTCAAAACAGCTATTTTGAATTTACTGTCTGAAAGCTTACACATTTCTGTTTCTGAAGGATTGGCCCCTGATATATTCAGTTTGCTTGGTGAGGTCATGCTTTTCTGGATAGTCTTGATGCTTGTGAATGTTCATTGGTGTCCAGGCATTGGAAGGTTAGGGTTTTATTTTATTTTATTTTTAGACCAGGTCGGCTCTTTCACCTAGGCTGGAATGCAATGGTGTGATCATGGCTCACTGTAGCCTCAATGTCGTGGGCTTTAGCATTCCTCTCACCTCAGCCTCCTGAGTAGCTGGCACTGCAGGCATACACTAACGTGCCCAGCTAACTTTTGTATTTTTTGTAAAGCAGGGTTTTGCCATTTTGTCCAGCCTGGTCTCAGATTCCTGAGCTCAAGCAATCTGCCCTTCCTTGGCCTCCCAAACTGCTGGGATTATAGGCATGAGTCACCACATCTTATTTTATTCTTTGCATTCTGGACTTATTTGTACCTATCATTCTTCAGATGGCTTCTTAGGTATTTCAAAGAATGTGTGTGTTATGATCTAATCAATATCTGCATTAGGGAACATCCCAAGACCAGTAACACTGGTTCTTGCCGATCCATAGAGACACCACCTTGGTGGTATATGGTTTTGCTGTGTCCCCACCCAAATCTCATCTTGAACTGTAGCTCCCACGATTCCCACATGTTGTGGGAGGGACCTGGTGGGAGATAACTGAATCATGGGAACTGGTCTTTCCCCTGCTATTCTTGTGATAGTGAATAAGTATCAGGAAATCTGATGGTTTTATAAAGGGGAGTTACCCTGCACAACTTCTCTTCTCTTGTCTGTCACCCTGTAAGACGTCCTTTGGTCTTCCACCATGATTGTAAGGCCTCCCCAGCCACGTGGAACTGTGAGTCCATTAAACCTCTTTCTTTTGTAAATTGCCCAATCTTGGGTATGTCTTTATTAGCAGGGTGAAAATGGACTAATAAAGTAAATTGATACTGGTAGAGTGGGGTACTGCTGTAAAGATATCCAAGCAACTTTGGAACTGGGTAACATGCAGAAGTTGGAACAGTTTGAAGGACTCAGAAGAAGACAAGAGAATGTGGGAAAGTTTGGAACTTCCTAGGGATATGTTGAATGGCTTTGAACAAAATGCTGATAGTGACATTAACAATAAGGTCCAGGCTGAGGTGGTCTCAGATGGAGATGAAGAACTTGTTGGAAAATTGAGCAAAGATGACTCTTACTATGTTTTAACAAAGGGACTGGCAGCATTTTGCTCCTGCCCTAGAGATTTGTGGAACTTTAAACTTGAGAGAGATGATTTAGGGTATCTGGCAGAAGAAATTTCTAAGCAGCAAAGCATTCAAGAGATGATTTGGGTGCTGTTAAAGGCATTCTGTTTTAAAAGAGAAACAGCATAAAAATTTGGAAAATTTGCAGCCTAGCAATGCGATAGAAAAGAAAATACCATTTTCTGAGGAGAAATTCAAGCCAACTACAGGAATTCGCATACATAAACAAGGAGGCAAATGTTAATTTCCAAGAAAATAGGGCAAATGTCTCCAGGCATGTCAGAGACCTTTGTGAAAGCCCCTCCCATCACAGGAAAAAAATGGTTTCATGGGCCAGGCCCAGGGTCCCTCTACTGTATGCAGTCTAGACACTTGGTGCCCTGTGTCCCAGTCGAGCTAACCATGACTAAAAGAGACCAAGGTACAGCTCTAGCCATGGCTTCAGAGTGTACAAGCTCCAAGCCTTGGTAGCTTCCACGTGGTGTTGGGCCTGCGGGTGCACAAAAGTCAAGAATTGAGGTTTGGGGCTGGGCACAGTGGCTCACACCTGTAATCCCAACAGTTTGGGAGGCTGAGGCAGGCAGATCACCTGAGGTTAGGAGTTTGAGACCAGCCTGGCCAACATGGTGAAACCCCATCTCTACTAAAAATATAAAAATCAACTGGGCATGGTGGCAGTACCCTGTAATCCCAGCTACTCAGGAGGCTAGGGCAGGAGAATCACTTGAACATGGGAGGTGGAGGTTGCAGTGAACTGAGATCGCACTACTGCACTCCAGTCTGGACAACAGAATGAGACTTCGTTTCAAAAAAAAAAAAACAAAAGAAAACAAAACTGAGGTTTGTGAACTTCTGCCTAGATTTCAGAGAATGAATGGAAATGCCTGGATGTCCAACTAGAAGTTTACTGAAGGGGCAGGGCACTCATGGGGAACCTCTGTTAGGGAAGTGAGGAAGGGAAACGTGGGAATGGCACCCCCACGGAGAGTCCCCACTTGGGTGCTGCCTAGTATGAGAATAGGGCCACCATCCTCCAGACTCCAGAATGGTAGATCCACTGACAGCTTGCACCATGTGCCTGGAAAAGCCACAAACACCCAAGGCCAGCTTGTGAAAGCAGCCAGGAGGGAGGCCATACCCTGCAAAGCCACAGGGGTGGAGCTGCCCAAGACCATGGGAACCCACCTTTTGCATCAGTGTGACCTGGATGTGAGACATGGAGTCAAAGGAAATCATTTTGAAGCTTTCATATTTGACTGTCCCATTGGAGTTCAGACTTGCATGGGGCCTTTAGACCCTTCATTTTGGCCAATTTTTTCCATTTGGAATGGGTGTATTTATCTGATGCCTGTACCCCTGTTGTATCTAGGAAGTAACTAACTTGCTTTTGATTTTACAGGCTCATAGGTGGAAGGCACTTGACTTGTCTCAGATGAGACTTTGGATTGTGGACTTTTGAGTTCATGCTGAAATGACTTAAGACTGTAGGGGTCTGTTGGGAAGGCATGGTTGGTTTTAAAATATGAGAACATGAGATTTGGGAGGGGCCAGGGGTAGAATGATATGGTTTGGCTCTGTCCCCACCCAAATATCATCTTGAACTGTAGCTCCCATAATTTCCATGTGTTGTGGGAGTGACCTAGTAAGAAGTAATTGAATCTTGGGGGTGGGTCTTTCCTGTGCTATTCTTGTGACAGTGAATAAGTCCCACAAGAGCTGATGGTTTTATAAAGGGAGTTTCCCTGCACAAGTTGTCTTCTCCTGTCTGCTGCCATGTGACATAGGCCTTTCACCTTTGGCCATAATTTTGAGTCTTCCCTAGGCAGGTGGGATTGCCAGTCCATAAAACTTCTTTCTTTTGTAAATTGCCCAGTCTCAGGTGTGTCTTTATCAGCAGTGTGAAAATGGACTAATACAGTGGTCTTGGTTAAGAAACAAAAGAATTTTCTAGATTACCAGACAGAGACTTTTATTCTCTTCCTCCACTTTCTCCTGAACAGAATCTACCTGTCTGTGCTAAACTACCTGGAGCTAGGGGTAGAGTAATATAAGTACCCCTGTGGCCACCAATAGTGGGAGTTTACTGGGTCAGAACCAAAACCAGGAGAGTCCTGGTTCTCATCCTCAGCCTGCAGTGACTACTGGCTGACCACTACCTGTGTTCACTGAAAGCTCAAGGGATTTACAATCTGCAGGTGGCAAAGCCAGCCATACACGTGTCCTTCCCTTCAGGTAACAAGTTGGTCCAGGTAAGGCTGGTTCAGAGATGTCAGCCAGGAGCTAAATACTAGAGTCAAAAGCCTTAGAAATCTGCCTGTTGTTCCACTCTACTGAGGCTGAGCTGGCACTCACACCATGAGACGAAGTCCTTCCCGCTCTTTCCTCCCCTTTCCACAGCCAGAGGATCCTCACCCCATGGCCACTGCCACGACAGACCCACAGGGAGTACTACCAGGCTACCACTGATGTTGCAAGCTCTCTTCAGTTAGCTTGTGGAGACTATTGCCTGGTCTGGGACTCACCCTTCGGTACAGTGGGGCTCCCTCTTGGCCCAGGGAAGGTTCAGAAATGCTATCTAAGAGCCAAAACCTAGAACTGGGGACACCAGAAGCCCACTCGGTGCTCTAAACCACCGTGGCCAAACTGGTGCCTAAAGTGCAATACAAAGTCTACTTTACTTTTCCCTTCACTTTTCTCGAACAGAAGTCTCTCCCCATAGCCAACACAGCTCATGATGGTCTGGGTCTCACCTGAAGCCAGCATGTCAGAGTTTCACCCTTCTCTTCAAGGCAGCAGGTTCCCTTCTTTTGGCCCAGGGTATGTATAGAAATTTTATCTGGTAGCTGGAACCTGGAATGGGGGCCTCACAACTTTGACTGGTATCTTATTTCACTGTGGATGAGCTAGTATCCAAGATGTAAGACAAAGTCTTCTTTAATCTTTCCTTTCTTCTCAAGTGGATGCAAGGGGTCTCTTTTGGAGCCATGAGCTGTGCTGCCTGGAGCTGTGGAAGCGGGTGTGCAAGCACTCCCTTAGCCCTTAGGCTAGTGTCTCAGTAGGTCATGTGCCCTCCAAGTTCACTGGCTCTGAGCCCTGCTCAGCACAAGGATTTGTCTGGGAGTTGCAGTCCTTGTGTCCCAGATTGCCTTTCAGGTTTATTTATGGCCCCAGGGCACGTTGGCACACAGCCCAAGGCTTGCCAGAACTCAAGTTCCCACTGCTGGGTTCAGCAATTTCCTTCTAGTTAGGGCTGCTCTACACGCTCCCTCTGTGGACAGGTGTCTGCTGAGTTCAACCTAGTTTTGCTTTTTGCTGTGACAGGGCAGCCCTGAGCTCAACATAAAGTCTCACAACCACCGCAATCTTCCTCTCCCAAGTGTACAGATTCTCTCTTTGTGCCGTGCAGCTGCTGCTGTGGATTGAGGGAGGGGTAGCATCAGTAACCAAAGACTATCTTTCCTACCCCTCAGTGCCTCTTTCCATGATATAAAGTTAAAACAAGGTACGGTGAGTGCCCACTTCAGTTTTGGTTCTTCTGAAGGCGCTTGTTTGTGTGTAGATTGTTGTTAAATCTGGTGTTCCTGCCTGCGGGATGATCAGTGGAGCCTTCTATTCAGCCATCTTGCTCCACCTTCTCTGCTCCGAATTCCCAATCCGGGATTTATCAGCAACCATATGACCATAGGTTATTGACTATATACTCAAATTATCTCCTATTGTTGCCACTGTATTTTTGGTGTTAAGCTAAATAGTTTTTTCCTGCTTTCTTAGTGATATATTTTCAACTCATTTATTGTTAGTCCTAGAGTTTTTTTCCAATTATTGGCTTTCATACAGCAAAGTCACCGCAAAATAGAATTTTATAAATAAAACTGTGTCTATCATCTAAAGTGTGCTTATATCACGGAAGGGCAAGATTGTTGCTTACTGGTTTCTGCACCTTAGCACACATGCAAATACTTGTTCGTATATCGTTTGAGTAAAAAGGACAATATCATTTGAGTAAAAAGGACAATATAGAATAACCTATAATTTTGAAGGTAAATAAGGAGGACACGGCCTGTTAAGTGCACTGCAATTTGTAAATTGGGTAATTATTCACAATGCGCAGGAACACATTTAAACACCAGTGTAGGCTTTTTAGTCTGAAGGGCAAGGCAAAGTAATATCACCTGCTGTTAGTTTACAAAAAACAGAGAGCTTTGAGAAGTTGAAATGTTTGCATCATGAAATAGTTGAAGTCAAGCACTGTCGAAGGCAAAAAGAGAAAAGTGAAAAGTCACAGAAATTAGGAAAAAAATATTTTATTGTACAAGAATAACTATTCAATATCTAGTGACTCAGAAAGTGTAAAGTGTTTGCTACCTTATATGACAATGTATTAAGAAATATTATCTTTACCTTCTGTAAGTGAACAGAATCTAATTTTTATATTTTGCTTTGGCAAAGCCTATGCATCTATTTAATTTTATTTCAAGCATTTAAAGAACAGATTGCTATAGATATGTGGTAGAAATATTAAGAAAGGCGGTTCGGACTTTAAAAGACTTCTTCTAGGGTCTTAATTTAGGGGCCAGTGTAAGGCAAATTGCCCAAAAGACAAAATTTCCATCTAAATTAAATTCCTTTCAAAATAACAAGAACAACAAAGCTTAAATTACTGCAAAGGGAACAATAGTTTGATTACAAAGTCTTTGGGAGTACTATTTTGGAAGTGGTGTCTAGAGCCAATATCTGCCATGCAGCACCCACCTCCGCCTCAGCTGTTCAGTACTGTTCATAAAACCCAGGCGCTAGGAAGGAAGTTAACCCTTCAGGATTTTTCATCAGTGTGCTGCCAAGCCTGATTTCTTTATGTTAAATTTTTTAACAGAATAGGATTATTAGAAAACAAAAGTGTTTTAGTTGACTATTTCCTACTCACTGAACTTCCTCCCAGGAATTATTGGCAGAATGAATGAAAGTGGAAAAAATTAACCTTTCTCTAGGAACTATAGATTTTTTTTCAGTAATTCTTTACATATTGAATTAAATATACTTTTCATTAAGAAATTTGGAAAAAAGAACTCAAAATGGTTAATAAAGGCCCAAGATCACGTACCTGAAATGTAACAGAGTTGAAATTCAAATTCAGATTTGTAATAATTTGAAGTCTGTAATTTTTATGTTAATATTTTTTGATGTTATAAAGTATATATGTATTTACAAAATGTCATACATGTGTTATATTTGTATGACATGTCCATAACATGTATATATACATACTTAAAGAATAATATTAAATGATACATTTGTACCTACCACTCTGTTTAAGAAATTAAAATTATCAGTGTTTTTGAAGACTCCTGAATATTGAAATTGCATTCACTCTTTCTTCATTCAATGTAACAAATAGCTTCAGTTTTGTTTTAGTCATTTTTTCCTGTTTTATATTTCACCAAACGTTTAATCCTTAAACTGCATATTCTACACCTAGATCTGTTTTTAAGTGATATAAGTGCTTTACCTATTTTCATTGTCATATTGTACTCCATTTTCTGAAGATGTAATTTTTGCATTCTTGAACATTTGGACTGTTTACTTTTTTCTTTCCATTTTTACTGTAAACCATGCTGCTGAGAACATTCAGTAGATGTCTCTTTGTACACATCTGTAACAGTGCTTTGGTGAATATACATATTATTGGAATTGCAAGGTCAGAGAATATGTACAACTTTAACCACACATCAACGCAAAACTGAAAATTTGGAAGAAGCAGTATACAATCTCAGAAACAGAAAAATAGTTTTATTTATTTCGTATCCTCACAAACACTTGGCTTTAGAGGACTTTTATAATTTAGTAATTTGGTAGGTGTGAAAAAAATGTGTCACTGCTTTTCATTTTGTATTATTGGAATTAAATATTTTAAAATCTTTTCATATAATTTTCTTCTTTTTTTCTTTTACATTTGAGGATAGTCAAATGCTTATTTACATTTTTACCCATTTTTCTATTGAGTTGTTAATTTTTTCCTCAATGATTATCATAATTCTCTCTTTTTTTTTTTGAAATAGAGCCTAGCTCTGTGGCCCGGGCTGGAGTGCAGTGGCATGATCTCAGCTCACTGCAAGCTCCTCCTCCTGGGTTCACGCCATTCTCCTGCCTCAGCCTCCTGAGTAGCTGGGACTACAGGTGCCCGCCACCACACCCGGCTAAATTTTTGTATTTTTAGTAGAGACAGGGTTTCACTGTGTTAGCTAGGATGGTCTCAGTCTTCTGACCTCGTGATCCTGGCCTTGGCCTCCCAAAGTGCTGGGCTTAGAGGTGTGAGCCGCTGCACCTGGCCGATTATTATAATTCTTTATGTCATAGATATTAAACTTTCTGCAGTCCCATATGCAGCAGGCTCTTCTCAGACGTAGGTAGTGTTTTGTCTTGTTTTCTTAATTAAATTTTAATTTCAACTCAGTGTGGATTGACCTTCATTTAAGGGAAATAATACAGAGAGATCTTGCATACCCTTTACCTAATTTCCCTCTGTGGTAACATCTTGCAAAAATATACTACAATATCATAACCAAGATATTGACATTGATACAGTCAAGATACAGAACATTTCCATCAAGGCATGGATTCTTCATGGTGTTCTTTTGTAACCACATCCGGTTCTCACTTGCCCCATCCCCTTTTTAAGCCCTGGCAACTAGTGGTCTTTTCGCAATTCCTATCATTTTCTCATTTCAAGAATGTTATATGAAGAGAACAGTGCTGCATGTAGCCTTTTGAATTGGCTTTTGTCACTCAGCATAATTACCTGTAGGTTCATTAAGTTTTTGTGTGTATTAGGAGGTCTTTCTGTCTTATTATTGAGTAGTGTTCTGTCGAATGGATGTATCTTATTTGTTTAACCATTCATCCATTGAAGGTCCTCTGGGTTTTTTTTCTAGTTTTTGATTAATATAAATAAACCTACTATTAACATTTGAGTACAGGTTATTGTGTGAACCTGAGAACCTGTGTTTTTAACTGCTCTGGGATAAACGATAAATGTCCAAGAATGTGATAACTGGGTTTTATGATAGCAGCATATTTAATTTTTTTTTTTTTTTTTTTTTGAGATGGAGTTTTGCTCATCACTCAGGCTGGAGTGCAGTGGCGCAATATCAGTTCACTGCAACTTCCACCTTACAGATTCAAGCAATTCTCCTACCTCAGCCTCCCGAGTAGCTGGGCCTACAGGCGTGCACCACTACGCCTGGCTAATTTTTGTATTTTTAGTAGAGATGGGGTTTCACCATGTGGGCCAGGTTTGTCTCGAACTCCTGACCTCAGATGATCCACCTGCCTCGGCCTTCCAAAGTGCTGGGATAACAGGCGTGAGCCACTGCGCCTGGTCTATTTAATTTTTATTAAGAAATTGACAAACTGTTTTCATTGTGGCCATAATATTTTACATTCCTACCAGCAATATATTCATTATCTAGTTTCTCTGCATTCTTGTCAGATTTTGGTGTTTTTTATTCTTTTTTAATTTTTACCATTCTGACAGTTATACAGTGACACTTCATCTTGGTTTTTTTTTTTTTTTTTTTTTTGAGAAGGAGTCTCGCTGTGTTGCCCAGGCTAGAGTGCACTGGCGCTCAGTTCACTGCAACCTTCACCTGCTCCTGGGTTGAAGCAATTCTCCAGTCTCAGCCTCCTGAGAAGTTGGGATTACAGGCATGCACCACCATGCCCAGCTAATTTTTGTATTTTTAGTAGAGACAGGGTTTCACCATGTTGGTCAGGCTGGTCTCGAACTCCTGACCTCATGATCCACCCGCCTTGGCCTCCCAAAGTGCTGGGATTACAAGTGTGAACCACTGCGCTTGGCCTTCTTCTTGGTTTTAACTTGCATTTCCCTGTCGTTCATGATGTTGAACATCATTTCATGTGCTCATTTGACGTGTGTATATCCTCTTAACTGAAATATTTATTCAGGTCTGTGGCCTATTTTCTGGATAGGCTGTTACATTTTTTAATGTAGAGTTTTTGAGAATTCTTTATGTATTCTAGATACTAATCCTTTGTTGGATATGTAAATGCAATATTTTCTTCCAGAAAAGTTTGAAGATTTTAAAATTGCTTTCTGCTTGCTTTCTCTTTTCTTGTTCCTCTGTTTTCTTTCCTTTCATCCTTTTGTGTTACTTAAACATATTTTTAAGATTTCATCTTGACTTTACAAATAATGTTTATTCCTTTGTGTAAGTTTCTTGGTGGTTATTCTGAATATTGCAATATAAATATATAATTTATCACAGTCTACACATTCAAGCATTTAGGACTTGCTTCTATGGAAGTTATTTTACCCTTCCTGCCTTGTCTTGAAAATTACAATTTCTTAGACTCTGTTAAATTTTTATTTCAATCATCACAAACATTTTAGATTGTGGTATAATTTTTGCTTTAATCATCACATATGATTTATAAAACCTATGAGAGGATAATCTGCATATTTACCCACAGTTCTGCTCCTTCTGTTGCTGTTTTCTTTTTTCCTTCCTGATGTTCCCAGACTTCTTCTTTCACCATTTCCTTTCCTTTTGAAGAATTTCTGTAACCATTCTTTAAGCATAGATCTACAATTGACAAATTATTTTACATTCCTTTTGTCTGAAAATGTCTTTATTTCTACTTCATTCTTGATGCATAGTTGTAGCTGATATACAATTCATGGTTGGTAGTTCTTTGCTTTCAGTGTTTGAAAAATGTTGTGCCACTTCCTTCTGGTCTCCACAGATTCACATGAGAAATCCACTGTTTAAATCAGTGTTACCTATAGATAATATGGTATTTATCTCAGGCCGCTCTCAAGACTTTTGATCTTTAGTTTTTAGAAATTTAACTGTGATAGTTCCTAGTGCAAACTTCTTTTGGTTTATTTTAGTGAGTACCTGGCTGGGGGATGAGGGAGAACATTCTGGAGATAAAACCCACAAAGCTTGGGGGCCACCATAAAACTTTAGCCCCCAGGAGTATCTCACTTTCAGGCTAACCCACTCTTCTTCTCTAACAATTCATCAGTGGCACCATACACATATTCTGACCAGTTTGTGGCTCTAGCAGCTTAGGCTTTGGGTAAACTGATATTAGCTGTAATTCCCTTATTGATCTGTCTCTCTAGACTTGGTAGTGACCTGAATTCTGAAAGACTGAAGAAAAGTCATTGAATTTCAGTCTTCTTAGCTTTTTTCTCATTGTGAGAATGAGAGTGATGACTTTAAGCTCCATATGTTCAAGCTGAAGCCTGAAGTTCTATCATCTTTCTTTGTATTTATTCCCATATATACCAAGTATAGCAACTTTGAATAACGATGAATTCCTTTTTTTCTTATAATTATTCTCATATTCATCTATTTTTCTTGTCATTTCTCTAGCTAGGATTTACAGCACAATATTAAATAGAAAGGGTGAGAGCTGGTTGTCTTGACTCATTACTAACATTAAAGGAAATGTTTTTAAATGTTACCATGTAGTGTACTATGAACTACCGGCATTTTGTAGATTTCTTTTCGGGGTAAAAGTAGCCCAGGTATTATTTTAGCTCTGAATAATTATTATAAATTGATACTTTGTTTTATCAAATGCTGTTTCTGTAATTGTTGAAATAATCATGCATCAGTTAATGCGTTTATATGTATTTTAATGTTGAACTAATTTTGCGCTTCAGGAATTAATCCAATTCTGATATAATTTGTACCCATATATGAATTCAGCTTGCCATTATTTTGTTTAGTATTTATATATGCATACTGGAAATTAGCCCATATTTTGTATTTTGTATAATTTTGTCAGATTTTCATGTTAATATTATACTAAGCTAATGAGTTTCAGTGGTCTTTCTTTTTATATATTTTGAAAACTTCTTTATAAGAACTATCTTTTTTTTTACATTTTGGAAAGAACTTGGCTATAAAACTTTCGTATTACTGCTTCTTCATTTATAGAAATATTTTAAACTACTGATGCAATTTTCCTAAAGGTTAAAGGTACCATTTTATTTATTCTTGAATGTTTTACACATTTTTTTCTAGAATTTTTCCCATTTTTTCTTGTTTCTAAATGCACTGGCATAAAGGTATTTCTTCTAATATTTTCTTATTATCTGTTTAAGTTTAGCAGAATCTATAATTTTGTTCCTTTTTATATTACTAATATTATTTTACTTTTCCTTCACTTTTGTTTTTTTTTTTGTTGGTGGTGGTGGTGGGTTTTCGTTGTTGTTGTGATTGTTTTTGACAGAGTCTCACTCTGTTGCCCAGGCTGGAATGCAGTGACGCAATCTTGGCTCACTGCAACCTCCTGCCTTCTGGGTTCAAGTGATACTCCTGTCTAAACCTCCCAAATAGCTGGAATTACAGGCATGAACCACTATACCCAGATAGTTTTTTGTACTTTTAGTAGAGACGGGGGTTTCACCATGTTGGTCTGGTTGGTCTTAAACTCCTGACCTCAAGTAATCCGCCCTCCTCAGCCTCCCAAAGTGCTGGGATTACAGGCGTGAGCCACTGCGCCCAGCCTATTCTTTATCTACCTTTCTGTTCTTTGTCTTTATTTTGTGATTCTTTTTCTAACACATGAAATCCTGTGAAGCCCCGTGAAACCCCCTTGAAGCCCAGTGAAGCCCCGTGAAATCCCGCGAAGGCCCGTGAAACCCCTTTGAAGCCACGTGAAACCCCGTTATTGCTTTGAAAATCCTGTGTCTACTTGTAGCCTGTTATTCTCCGTATGATTTGTTAGGATATCTGAAAGACAAGTTTGGTATCTTAAGTAGGCAGAATAATAGTTCCCAAAAGATGAACCACCTCAGCCGGCCACTTTCACATTTTTCTTGATTAATTATAAAACAGACTTCATTTTAATAGTCTTTTCAAAGACACTGGTTTATGTTTTGTTGTTTCTCTGGTTTTTGCTTGTTTTGGTTTCCACTTTACTAATCTTTATTATTTATTATTATTATTATTATTATTATTATTAGAGATGATGTTTCACTCTTGTCACCCAGGCTGGAGTGCAATGGCAAGATCTTGGCTCACTGCAACCTCCTCCTCCTGAGTTCAGGCGATTCTCCTGCCTCAGCCTCCCAAGTAGCTGGGATTACAAGGCACCCACCACCATGCCTGGCTAATTTTCTTGTATTTTTAGTAGAGACAAGGTTTCACCACATTGGCCAAGCTGGTCTTGAACTCCTGACCTCAGGTGATCCAACCACCTCGGGCTCTCAAAGTGCGGGGATTGCAGGCGTGAACCACTGTTGCTGGTTATTCGTTACCTACCTTTCTTTTCTTTGACTTTATTTTGTGATTCTTTTTCTAACATTTTATGTTGGTTATACTGCATTAATTTTCTTATTTTCTTAAAAAACACATTATCTTCTTAGGATTAAGATGTATTTATATTTCATAAATTGTTATGATTTTATGATTGTTTTCTACAATGTATTTTAATTATTTATGTAGGTCTCTTTTCACTGTTAAAATTTTAAATTTTCAATTAAATGAGAATTATACAGTTATTTTGGTGGGTGAATAAGTTATATATGTGATATGCTTTGGCTGTATTCCCACCCAAACATCATCTTGAATTGTAGCTACCATAATTCCCACGTGTTGTGGGAGAGACCCAGTGGGAGAGAATTAAATCATGGGGGTGGTTTACTCCATACTGTTCTGGTGGTAGTGATTAAGTCTCATGAGATCTGATGATTTATAAGGGGAAACCCCTTTTACTTGGTTATCATTCTCTTTTTGCCTGCCCTCATGTAAGATGTGCCTTTCACCGTCTACCATGATTGTGAGGTCTCCCCAGCCAAGTGGAACTGTGAGTCCATTAAACCTCTTTCCTTGATAAATTACCCAGTCTCAGGTATGTATTTCTCAGCAGCGTGCAAATGGACTAATACAACATGACGTGTAGATCATTTGAAATGTTTAAGACACAATTTATGTCATAGCATGTGGTCACTTTTTATACTTGTTTCTTTTTGTAATTGTCATAAGTGTTCTGAAGAGAAAGTTTACTCATTTTTTGTGAACTGATTTACTATAGTCTATAGTCTCAATTACTGTGAGAAATAAATTTAAAATATACCAATATAACGACGGATTTGATCATTCCTCTATTTTGTTTTATACAACCAATTTTATTAGACTGAATCACAGTTTGCTTCTTTCTTGGTTTGTGTTGTGCTTTCTTGCATGTCAGACCTTGTTTCTTGCACCTTTTCCTCCTTTTGAAACTATTTTTTTGGTATTCCTTTAATGACAGCCTCACGGCAATTAAGGTTTTATTTTTCTGATTATTTCGCTGTTTTCTCCATATTCTGGAAATAGAGTTTCCTTGGTATGAAAGTCTAGGACAACAATTGTTTTATATGGAAGTTGTAATTTTACTGGTTTTGAACTGGCTTCCGTTATTGCTTTGAAAATCCTGTGTCTACTTGTAGCCTGTTATTCTCCGTATGATTTGTTAGGTATCTGAATGACAAGTTTGGTGTCTTCAGTAGGCAGAATAATGGTCTCCAAAAGATGCCCCTGTCTTAATTTCCAGAAACTGTAAATGTTTTATACGGCATGACAAAAGAAAACTGAAGTTCCAGCTGGAATTAAGGTTGCTAATCCTTGAGATGTGAAGGTTATCCTGGGTTAATTGTGTGGGCCCAAGGTAAAGGCCAGGATCTTTTAAATGGAAAGATGAAGGCAGGAGAGTCCATGTCAGGGTGGAAGAGAACTATGCTGCTGGTGTGGAAGATGGAAAAGGAAACAGTGAGTCAAGGCACGTGGGCAATCTCTGAAAGCTGGGAGGAGGAAGGAAACGTCCTTTCCTACAGCCTCCAGAAAGAACGCAGCCCTGCAGACAGCTCAGTTTCAGCCCCATGAAGCCTCGTGAAGCCCCGTGAAATCTTGTGAAGCCCCGTGAAACCCCCTTGAAGCCCCGTGAAATCCCGTGAAACCCCGTGAAATCCCGTGAAGCCCCGTGAAACCTCGTGAAGCCCCGTGAAACCCCTTTTTGGCTTCTAACCTCCAGAACTCAAAGATAACAAATGCCTGTTAAGTTTCTAAGTTTGTGGTCATTTGGAAATGGAAATAGTCATTCAGAAACAAAGAAAATCAATACAGTATACTTCATCAGTTCTGGAAAATCTCAACTATTTTCTCTGCAAAGTTTTCCTACCTGATTCTCTCCATGCTTTATTCTTGAAATTGGTTTAATAAATTTTATGTCTTCAGCTTTGTCCTATATTTTGCTAAAATCTGTTATTTAATGTTTTGTATCTTTGTTCTGAGTTCTGTATAGTTTATTCAGATACGTTTTACTAATGTTCTCTTTATAGGTATCTAATGTGCTCTTTAAAATATTCACCCAATTTTTTGTATGCTTATGTTTTCTAGAGTTCTAATCTTTTTTCTTCTATCTCTATAGAATCCATTATATGTGTGTGGATAGATAGATTAGATATACATATCTACATAGGTAAAGATAGATAGATAGATTAGATATACATATCTACATAGGTAAAGATAGATAGATAGATAGATAGATAGATAGATAGATAGATAGATAGATAGATATAGATGTGGAAGATGTGGAGAGAGAGAGAGAGAGAGTATTACTCTGTTGTCCAGACTGGAGGAGCATAGCTCATTGCACCCCTGACCTTCTGCGCTTAAGCAAGCCTCCCACCTCAGTTTGCTGAGTAGCAGGGACTACAGGCATGAGCCACCATACCTGGCTAATTTCTGTATTTATTGTTGAGACAGCGGTTTCGCTATGTTGCCTAGGGTTAGTCTCAAACCCCTAGGCATAAGAAATTCTGCTGCCTTGGCCTCCCAAAGTGCTAGGATTACAGGCATGAGCCACCACAGCTGGCCTACATGGTCATTTTCATAATCTCTTCCTCTCTCTCTCTTTTTTTGAAATACTACTGACAATTTTATTTTTTGGTTCTTCAAACATACTAAGTAAATGAATTTTCATTTAATTCAATGTAAATTCTAACACTGTAGCCTGAAAATCTGGTTATCCAGTTTGTGTTTCAAAACAGTCCCACTTATGGTTTCCCATTTATTCTAGCATTTTGATATTTTGTTATTTTCTTGAAGCCTCTGATTTTTGGAACCTTATCTGTGTCAATGTTTTGAAACCTGGGCTTGAATTTAGCTATGCCTCACAGGAATTATATTTGCTTCTTTTCAATATTTATGAGTACAAATCAATCTAGCATTAGCTTATATTTTAGTTTGGGTTTTTCTAGAGGGGAATCCACAAAGATTTTTTTTTTTATTGACATTTCAAACCTTCACAAAAGTGGGCTTGGACTGTAGTTAGAAACTTTGAGAAAGACATTTTCCTTCAGAACTCTGATTGAGAAAGGTAGCTATCTCCACCATCTACAAAGATGGTGTTTTGGTTGTGGTGGTTTTGTTGTTTTCATGTTGCTGTTGTTAACAGTGTTGTCTGTGTCTTTTCTCATGTGTCTCAGCTTTCTGTGAGAATGTGTGATCAAGCTGCCTGCTTTGTGCTGGCCCTAGGTTCTACGCCACACGTGTTTCATGGAATCCTATGAAGACAAAAGTTCTGGGTCATTAGGTTGGGAGATGCTACCACAAGCAAACAGCAGTTTTAGTGTCTGTTTTTCTTACTAAATTCTCAATTTTATGTTGTTTATGACCCCAGAATATTTCTTTATTTTCTTGACACATCTATGCTTACAAAAAGACATTCTTCAATAGTTTGCCCTGATGTTTTGTTATTCTAAACAGGAATATTTTATGGAATGTAGTCCACTGAGCTGCTAGAAATATCTCCAAGTTTGTGTGTTTCAAGCCAAAGTACAATGAGAAACATTCTGAACTAGTTTCTGAAGTCTTTCTCTTCTAATCATAAAATTTAACAATTGTGATTGCAGATGCTGAGTCCTCTGTATTTAGTTTTCCCCTACATCAAAATTTTATTGGATGAAATTATATAACCTCTGAGATTTGTCTCAAAATTATTTGAGTGTGGAGAGAGTGGATGAAGTGTGGATGAAACCAGAGTGGACAGAGTGAATGGGTCAATGTCGAAGGTGGGTGATGGGTACATGGGGATTCGTTGCATTTTTCTTTCTCCTTCATGAAATAAATTCAAAACTTCCATAATAAATGGTTACAAATAAATGACACTTCTGAAATCCTACTACGAGTTCATGCTTTGGAATATACAGAATGGAATTCCTTTTCAATTTAGTAAATAGAATGAATCATCTTCAGTTTATTCATCATCTAATATAGTATCTGACAGAGTGCTTAGTGATTATTGATGAAAATGAACATTCTAAATACCTAAAAACATTTGATAAATATGACCTTTTACAAACAAATATGAAAAAAACTTGAATATAAAACATATTAAAACTGTAATTATCCAAGATTAAGCCCTGAAAAGTAGAGCTTCCTTAACTTTTAATCTTTTGATCTTAGACTTTATTGAAGACAAGGTGAAGTCATTACCAATTAGATACAGGATTTTAGTGAAAATATCACTTATGCAACTTATAAAATGACTAGACATCAATTTTCTATGGCAATAATTATCCTTAAACTTAGTAGAAAATGAGTAGGTTATCAAACATAACGAACATTGAGTAGATTATGTTCTGGTCTAAGTAGGTACCTTGTATTACTGGATGTAGATTGAGCTGCTCAGGAATGAAGTATATCTCAATGAAGCCTCGGTAATTGGTCCTATATTACATTATTCCCTTGGTACACATTGACTAGTAACAGTGTTCTATAGGAATTATCACACTTTATTTCCTATAATTATATTTTAGTTTATATCTTGCTATTTAATTATAGTTCATAAGTGCTTTCCTGCCTGTTTGTTAAAACTTGCAGAATAGGGCATTTTACACTTAAAAAATAGCCAAACATTTGTTTTGCAGCTCATACCTTTTCTTCAGCACAATTCATGTTATATGATTATTGTTTCATCAAATCATTCATATCTTTTACTATTTGTTTGAGTACAAAATTAACTCTCATTACAAAAGTAATAGGCAGAAGAACTACCTTGAATTTTTATTTCACTAACCTGGCTTTCCTTCTGAGCAGGCAAAATATAATTAAAGGTCAAACCTGGTTTAAAGTATGTTCTAATCTGATTGTTAGGCAGATTGTCTCCAGTGGATGAACATTCTTGCACTCTGAATGCTTCCTGTAGGTGGTAGCTGGTTGCAAGAAAGGAGGTGGGTGGCTGATATGACTGGTGGGTTTGGATTTTATGACACTTCCTCATTTCCAGGTAGCATTCTTTTCTTACATGTTGTTAACTGAGTATAATCCTCCTCCTGCCTCCTGGGTGTGGCTTGTGCAGGAGTCATTGGTGACAGTTATCTATGTTTGGTGCCACTTGTGAGCTGCCTCCTTTCAATTTGGAGAATGCTCCAAGTGTGTTCCTTGGCTTCCCTGGTGTTGTGGGAATTCAGGGACCCCAAATGGAGGGACCAACTGGAGCCGCAGCAGAGGATCATAAATTGTGAAGATTTCATGGACATTTGTCTGTTCTGAAATAATACATTTATAATTTCTTATGCCTGTCTTACTTTAATCTCTGAATCCTGTTATCTTTGTAAGCTGAGGATGTACGTCACCTCTGGACGACTGTGATAATCATGTTAACTGTACACATTGATTGTAAAATATGTGTGTTTGAACAATATGAAATGAGTTCACCTTGAAATAGAGAAAAACAGCGATTTTTATGGAACAAGGGAAGACAACCATAAGGTCTGACTGCCTGCAGGGTCGGGCAAAAAGAGCCATAATTTTCTTCTTGCAGAGAGCCTATAAATGAACGTGCAAGTAGGGAAGATATCACTAAATTCTTTTCCTAGCAAGGAATATTAATACCCTGGGAAAGGAATGCATTCCTCGGGGGACGTCTATAAACGGCTGCTCTGGGAATGTCTGTCTTACACAGTTGAGATAAAGACTGAGGTATGCCCTGGTCTCCTGCAGTACCCTCAGGCTTACTAGGGTGGGAAAAAATTCGCCCTGGTAAATTTGTGGTCAGACCGGTTCTCTGCTCTCAAACCCTGTTTTCTGTTATTTAAGATGTTTATCAAGACAATATGTGCACCGCTGAACATAGACCCTTATCAGTAGTTCTGCTTTTGCCCTTTTCCTTGTGATCTTTGTTGGACCCTTATCAGTAGTTCTGTTTTGCCCTTTGTCCCGTTCCTTCAGAAGCATGTGATCTTTGTTAGATGCTTATTAGTAGCTCTGCTTTTTGCCCTTTGAAGCTGTGATCTTTGTACCTACTCTGTTCTTTCAGCCCCTCCCCTTTTGAAACCCTTAATAAAAACTTGCTGGTTTTGAGGCTCAGGTGGGTATCATGGTCCTACTGATATGTGATGTCACCCCCTGGTGGCCCAGCTGTAAAATTCCTCTCTTTGTACTGTCTCTCTTCATTTCTCAGCTGGCTGACACCTGTGGAAAATAGAAATAACCTACTTTGAAATACTAGGGGTAGATTCCCCCAGTACCCTGCCTCACACCTGACTTCACACAGGTGTTGTGCCTTCCTCTGAATTCTGGCTGTGGCTCCCATTCTGTCCTTGTCCAAGCAGCACAGTTCTCATCCCTAACTACAGTCACCTTACTGCAGTTAGTAAAGTGTAACCCCAGTACATTCCACATAGGAACTCGGGGCAATATAGAAAGATATACACCAAATTTCCCTCTCCTTGTCCATTTTACAGTGTCTCATGTACTTTGCAGAGATTGTTCCCCAGCTTGGTATATGATTGCCATTGAAGAAGCCACTAACCTAAGGTCTAAAATGTAAACCTCAGTTGTACAACATATTTCCCTCTCTCTGGGCATCAGGAAATTGAACTTCCTCCATTTCCTCCCTTTCTTATTCTCTTTCATGGCCTCTCAGTTTTCAAAAAAATTCTATCCATGTTATATCCTTACTTCTATGCTGTCTGTCTACACTATGGGAGTATTCTAAGGGCATATATCATTTAGCATGGTTGTTGATTCACAAAGTTGATGAATAGGCAAAGAAAAATGTCAGTCTTTATCCACAAGATACATGAGCTTGCACAGCTAATTGTTTTGCTGCAAAATCCATTTTGCACAGCAGAAACTTTTTATTTGTATTCCTTCTATAACATTACTAATCTTCTCTTCAGGCAAATGAACTGCCTGGGGCAACTAGACTTAAAGTGATGCATTAGTAAAGACATTTCGCAAAGGCACATTAATACTTCTCAATTTTTTTCTTTGTTGAATAACATGTGTTGCAAATCTGTTGTGGATCAGTTTTTGTTAAGAAAGTTCATACTCAAGAACAGAAAATAAGAATGGAATAAAAAATGTAGAATAAGATAAACACTAAAATGCAGCAGAAATTTCTGTGTAACTTAGGCATTGTTATGCTCTCAGACCAAAAATGGAAGCAAGAGCTCTAAAACTTCTGTAAAGACATCTGCCCAGCTACTGTCTATCCAACCTTGGACTCACATCTCCCTTATTATTGATCCTTGTGGCCAAGGATAATTGTTTCACTTAAAAACCTTTCTCTTGCTTTACTTCCCTGAATACATTCAGCATATTTCATTGCAATGTTCAATACCTTATTTTCTTTTCAAGAGCCTTTCTGTTCATTACTTAGGTTTGACACATATATGCAGTGTGTCACTGAACAGAAAACAAGATTTAACAGTTCTCTATTACTCTATATTTCATGAACAATTCACTTTACTGCAGTAACTTTTTAAAATCAGCTGAAATTTTTTTCAATTTTCTAGTGCTACTCTGTCCAGTACAGTAGCAACTGAACACTATTCTGTGGCCAGTAAAACTGAGAAGTGCTGAAGATGTGAAATATGCACTGGTTTTCAAAGACTTAGTATAAAAAAGTCATGTGGAATATTTCAATACTTTTTATAGTATCTATTTGTTGGCATAATAATGTTTTAGATATTTGGGGCTAAATGAAGTATGGTACTAAAATTATTTTTACCTTTTTATTTTATTGTCTTAAATATAGCCATCAAAAAGTTTCAAATTACACACATAGCACTCATTTACAGCTTGCATTATTATTCTACTAGATAGTTCTGTTCTAATATATTAATTCTTCCAACCATGTTACCTAAATAAAATCATGACTTTGCTGGGATGTGTTGGATAATCCTTTACGCAAACAAGACAAAGCATAACTGACACTTAAATAAAGCAATTAAGCAAAATCCTAAAAGAATAATCTTATTTGGGTGTTTTAAAGGAGAAATGGAATTAAACTTTTGGTTAGTTTTTTTCCCCAGATGGCAGATTAGAGGCTTTTAGCATGCTTCATCCACTTGGATATAGCAAGATAATGCATAAAGATCAACTCTGTGAGGTTCAATTCAAGAAGAAAAATGGGAATAAAGAGGAACCATGAAACACACCCAGATGCTATGGAGGAGAACACTGGCAAACAACCCCCATGATGGTGCCTGGCTGATAAAAGCAGAAATCCGGGTATATGAATTTGCTTTCCTGGACCAGCAGCCTGAGCCACCCTAGATCACTGAGCCACCGTGTAGATCATTGTGCAGCAGGGCTATCTCTGCTCCACATCCAGGCAGCTCTCAAAGGATTCAGAGGACCCATTCACCTGGTTCAGCAGCCTGAGGCATCCCACCTTTCCTGGACATAAATCATAGTGCAGCAAGACCTGCTCTGCTCCACACCCAGGCTGATCTCCAGGCATTCAGAGTACTTGCTTGGCTGGTTCAGCAGCCTGAGTTTCCCCATACCTCCTCTGCAGGGATCTCAGTGCAGGGGAGCCCTTTCTGCTCCAAGAGTCATCCAGCTATTGTTTTCAAGAAACCCATCTCACACATAATGGCACCCATAGGCTCAAAGTAAAGAGTTGTAGAAAGATCTATCACACAAACAGAAAACAGAAGATAGCAGGGGTCACTATTCTTGTATCAGATAAAACAGACTTCAAACCAACAACAGAAAAAAAGGACAAAGAAGAGCATTATATAATGATAAAGGGTTCAATTCAGCAAGAAGACATAACTATTTTAAATATATATGCACTCAACATTGGAGAGCCCAGATTCATAAAACAAGTGCTTCTAGAACTACAGAAGACTTAGACAGCCACAAAATCAGAGTGGAAATTGTTCATATCCCACTGTCAGCATTAGACAGATCATTGAGGCATAAAACTAACAAATTCTGGACTTAAACTTGACTCTTGACCAACTGCACCTAATATACATATACAAATAGTCCACCTGTCAACCACAGAATATACATTCTTCTCATCTGCCCATAGAACATACTCCAAGATTGACCACTTACTTGCACATAAAGCAAATATCAGTAAATTTTTTAAAAATCAAAATTATATCAACCATACCCTTGGACCATGATGGAATAAAATAGAAATCAATATCATGATCTCTCAAAACCACACAATTACATGGAAATTAAACAACTTCCTCCTGAATGACTTTTGGAAAAATATAAAATTAAGGCAGAAATCAAAAAATTATTTGAAATAAAAACAGATACAACATTCCATAATCTCTGGGATTCAGCAAAAGCAATGTTAAGAGGAAAGGTTATAGTGCTAAACACCTACCTCAAAAAATTAGAAAGTTCTCAGATGAACAATCTAACATCACATATGGAAGAACTGGAAAAACAAGAAAAAGCTAACTCCAAAGCTACCAGAAACAAAGAAATAACAAAATTAGAAAACAAATGAATGAAATCTAGACCCCAAAATTTACAGAAAAATAAATAAGACCAAAAGTTTGTTCTTTGAAAGCTTAAATAAGATTGATAGACCACTAGCTAGATTAAGAAAAAGATAAAATCCAAATAAACACAATCAGAAATGACAAAAATAGCATTACATTAGATCCCACAGAAATACTAGAGATTTTCAGAGACTGTTATGGTATCTCTACACATACAAATTAGAAAATCTAGAGGAAATGGATAAATTCCTGGAAACACACAATTTCCCAAGATTCAGTAAGGAAGAAATTGAAACTCTGAGCCAACTAATATTGAGTTCAAAATTGAATCAGCAATAAAAATCTACCAATCAAAACAAGCCTTGGACCAGATGGATTTATAGCCAAATGCTACCAGATATGCAAAGAGGAACTGGTACCATTTCTACTGAGACTGTATCAAAAAAACAAGGAGAGACTTCTCCTTAATTCATTCTATGAAGCCAGCAGCATTTTGACTCCAAAACCTAGCTAAGACACAATGAAAACAAAAAACTATAGGCCAATATTTGTAATGAACAAAGATACAAAAATCCTCAACAAAATACTAGCAAACTGAATTCAATGGCACATCAAAAAGCTAATTCGCCACAATGAAGTAGGCTTAATTCCTGGGATTCAATCTTGTTTCAACATACGTAAATCAATAAATGTGCTTCACCACATAAACGGAATGAAAAACAAAAACCATGTGCATGTGGTCATCTCAATAGACGAGGAAAAATCTTTTGATAAAAGTAACAGAAAAGTACAGTGCTTCTATAACCTTATTGGGTTTATGAATCACTTGGGGGTCTTGTAAAAATGTAGACTCTTATTCAGCACAGTATGTCTTGAGTGGGGCCTGAGATTCTTTATTTCTAACAAGCTGTAGGTGATGCCAACAGTGCTGGTGCTCAGTGTTTATGGATGATACTGTGTGGGTCACATGGCTTGAGAAATAAAAGTCACTTGAGAGCATTTTGTACACATCGTTGTAGTGACATTAAGCCATGACTACTGTACGTAATCTGCAAAAACAACCATAAATTATTCCCCTCCCATCAAGAGATGGAGCCTATTTTTCCATTCCTTGAGACGAGTTCACCATGTGATTGGTTTTAATCAAAAACAACAGCAATTTGCCAAATGATGAGATTTGAAAGGTTGTTTGTGCACTGGGACTTCTTCTCTCTTTGTGCTCTTACCTTCCATCACCCCCTAATTGCACCCAAGCTAGCCTGTTGGAGGTTGAGAGGCCATGGGGAAGAGAACCCAGGTACCCCAACCTAAAGTTAGTCAGTCAAGTCCCAGTCAACAGGCTGCTAGCTGCCATCATCGTGAGTGAAGATATCCTGGCTTCCCTCCAGCTAATTTTCCAGTTGACTGTAGACACCTGAGCAAGCACAGCAGCTCTCAGTCAACCTGGTTCATACAGAAGATCTCCTCCACCAACACACAGAACCATGAAATAAATAAAATAATTGTTGTTTTAAAAATAAATAATAAATTTTTGCTTAGAGAAAATTAAATCTGGACAATTTAAATTCAAATTTCTTTTAAATTATTTTAATGTCATTATACATATTTGTCTTTAAACAGGTATATATAATTGCACATAATTGCATGAATAATCAAATTATCTTGTAAGTGCTTTTATGCTTCACTCTTCCTATCTTCATCAGCCTATCTTTATCTTCATCTTCACAGCATGTCAGCAAAATGGACAATCTAATACGTAGTCATCATATCTTTTCATGCTCAACTAATTATATATGTATATGCATATATTTTCATATAATGTATGCATATATTTGTTTATATATGTGCATATAAGTTGCCTTTTTGCTTTGCAATAAATAGGTTTTTATCATGCATACTTTTCTTAATCTTTCACTTTCCACTCATACTTTCTTGTTGACATCATTCCAAGTCAACTTGAAATACTTTAATTTATTGTTTTTAATGGCTGCAGAGTATTCCAAGGTGTGAGTACAATGTAACGGTAATATATTCAAGTGTCCCTCTGTTGATAGGTAATTATATTGTTTCTGGAGGTTTTTTGGGGGGGGGATCCTTTTTTTCTTTTCTGTCATCTTTATTTTATTTTTTGCTATTACAACCAAGACCTCGTCTCTACTAAAAAAATACAAAAAACTAGTCGGGCGAGGTGGCGGCGCCTGTAGTCCCACCTACTGGGGAGGCTGAGGCAGGAGAATGGTGGGAACCCGGGAGGCGGAGCTTGCAGTGAGCTGAGATCCGGCCACTGCACTCCAGCCGGGGCGACAGAGCGAGACTCCGTCTCAAACAAACAAACAAACAAACAAAAAGTAGCAAAGCATAGTGAGGTTTGAGATGAGGGTGGCAGTAAGAGCACCTGAAGCAGCTGTCGCCTGTGGGAAGATGGTGAGCTGTGCTGCAAAAGAAGAGATTTAAACACTTCCAGCAACAAGCACATACGCCTCCCTCCTTGGTAGTCTTATGTAGAGAAAATGAATAAAAGATCGAAGTGCTTCTAATATTATTTTGATTGATGTGTGTGATTTGTTGTGTGTCAGGGAAAAGCTATACCAAGACTCAGCTTCAAGAATACTTGTTAAGTGAACGATTGTTATTAAGAACATGAATGCCAATTTCATCAAGATCACTTATATTTTTGAAGACACATCTCTGTATTAGAAAATCTCATATTAGGGACATGACATTTTATGTTTTGGCTTTATTGGCTGTCCATTCAAATGAAAACACATAAGGAAAAATTTTATTTGAGCATTTTCCATACAGACAATACGATATATCTTTAAAGCAGGATAATTATTAAGCATTTGAAACCTATGAAAATGACTTTGAAGCTGACTTGACCATTTCAGAAAAATGATTATGTTAGATCCAAAATGAAAGCAGATACTAGCACTTTTATTGTATGCTTTATTTCTGTATATCACAAATAAATATTTTATTTATCTGATATGAAATGAAACATTTAAAATTATGATGTCATAGTAAGTTAGAAGCAGGCATTCCATTAACATAAAATATTCAGAAATATTGCTTGGTGCATGCCCTCATATTTTTATGAATATTAAAATATTTATTTTCTGTTGTGTATATTAAGGTTCTGGGTTGTTGTCTCTCACTGTGTGTACTGCTGTGATTGATTTAGTAATGTGCCTGGAAATAGCACTAATAATTCCTGTAGCGTATTATAAGGTGGTTATAGAATGAAGATCAAAATATGTTGTATTTACACGGCATTTAGAATGGAAATGTTTTAGCTCAGATCATGTTGAAAATTAACCTTTAACTCGCAAACTGGTTGATACTAAGAAGCCCTATCTCAATTTTGGTTATATTATTAAAACTTAGTTCAAAATGTGTACACTCTAAAATTAAACGTAATTATCCTTTACCTAAATGCACTGACACTTATTCTTTAGTAAAGCGTGGGTCATGTCCCAAACACTGGGGCTGAGATGTTATGCTAAAAATTAAAATGACTTTTGTGTTTGCATATAAATGTATAGTAATCACTCTGTAAGGTTCTAAAGAAGAAGGTTTTAATTTGTTCAGGACTGCTGAGATCTCTCTAGGAGAAAATCACCAGCTTTTCAGAAAGCAATAGCGTCCCCTTGTTAGGCTTGAACTGTGTCAAAGCAGGTCTGTGAAATCACTGGGGAGGAGCGTTCCCAAGGAAGAAGGCGCAGCAGGGTACTTGTGGTCTCACAACATTGAAATTCCATCTTTCTCTAAATCTTTATGACAGATTCTGGCAGGGGTGATGTAGAATGGAGAGAGGTATCTGCTTACAGCAGGTGAAAAATGTTTCGGAGGGAAAAAGGAAAACGTTAAACAGTGTCAAATCCAATAAAAGAGAAAGGACATCGGGAGCCATCCAGCTGCCCACCATCTGCTCACAGGTGAGCAACCAGGGGCAACCTGCATGCAATGGGAGACACATGTTAGGCCACACAGTCCACGCAGCCAGGACCCAGGCAGCATGCAAGGAAGATGTGAACACAAACAAGCTGGCCCTGCATTATCCCTAGTCGCTTACTAAAGCAGCAAACACACTTAGGATGGCCCTGAGCTTTACCTGAGACGAACTTATAGTGTCATGGTAAGAGGGAAATGCTAAAAAAAAATTGCCCTGGAAGGAGAAAAATAAATTAAATGGCCTGGAATTTGAGATCAGTTTCAAATCTTGTAAATGTATATATTTTCAACTTGCTTTGATTTTCCCCTTACATAGGTACATGGCTCCTAATTTTCTACCCTATTGATGTAACCTATCCTATATAATAAAAAGTACCTATATCGTGTATCAAGACACTAATTCAAAACTATTCAAAATTGTATTTTGGGAAGTAAAATTAATTATATATTTTCTGAGGCCTAAATTGCATATGAATTAGCAGGCAAGAGAACATAGCTATAACTCAAGCTTTAGAACTTTTTGTATAGTAAACATATAAGAATATTTTCCCAAGGATTATTTTCATTAAGTTTAAATCTGGTGTCTTAAACCGATTCTTAAAGTAAATCACTTTAAGATACTAGAAAACCAAATTCTTATTGGATGATTTTTTTGTTATTGACAAGGTCATAAAATGCATTAGTATTTAATCCAACTACCTATATTTTTCAGGTAAAGAAATGGAAATTTGTCATTAGCAGAAGATAAAAAGACTGGAAGGAGGAAATTGAAGCACATTCTTGTACAAGAATAAAATCATTGTTAATAAAAGTTAAGAGAAAACATTGATTCATAGATTATATGGGAACAGCCGATCCAAGAAACCCTCTGATACAAGATTTAGGAATGAAATACCACAAAAATTCAGTATCAGAACCTAACCAGAGTTCTGATACACTTGTATGTATTTAAACTAAAAATAATTAGATTGGCAGAGTCTGGAAATGGGATTAGAGATGTATAGATGTATCAGCCAGAGAGAAAAATAACTTAATCCAGTGTGAAAGGCAGGTAGTTTATTCCTCAAAGTGGACTAGCTTTTCACCAAAAGCCTATTTGTACCAATTATTCCAGTTCAGATGACCCAGTCTCTGCTGATGACGCTACTTCACCACCAATTTACTGCACCTTGCAGAGGATCTGAGAGGTGTCCTGGCTGCCGCCAGGCCCCTCCCTGGGCTGACAACTGTTAACAGCTCAGAGCTGCAGTGATAAACAAAACATGAGGGAGCACTGTGACCTGCTAGTCTGTGTTCCCCGCTTCTCCACATCCACAAGATGCACTGCTGCTTCAGACAACTGCAAAATCCGAAGCAGAAAGTCAGATAAATGCTGAGAATGGATTCATTAAGTTGTTGGTTTTACTTTCACACTGGCTGCAACCCTGTATGACTAAAGTCTCAGAGAATGTAGAAAGTCTCACCTTAATGCTTGTTGTTGGTGATGGATGTATTGCAAAATACAAAAAATCTTGTAAAATTCTTGTGGATTTTTTCATAATTATTTTGTAATTATAAATTGTTAAATGAGTCATGGTTTTAAAACCAAGCCCCTAAAGATGTGAGAGAAATCAGGTTTGGGGTTTTCAAGGAGACCAATGATCTGTTACTATAAACATTGTAAAACTTGTTTCAGTTGGCAGAGAGTGGAGATTACTTGGTTAAAATATTATGCATTGTTAGATAAGGCATCTTAAACTCATTTTCTAATCATTTAAATATTAGAAACAAAATTTATCTTTCTTTATAAACTCACTTTATGAAATATTCTCCCTCTTAAATGCTCCAAAATTAAGCAACACTAACAAAATCACATTTATTAAAAATAAAAAAAAGCAATGGTGACAAATATGATTAATAAAAACAAATGCAAACTCAGACCCTGAAGTCTCATATGGGTCTCAGAAACACATTTGGAATCCAGATTAACATTTTTAGTGTCCACTTAAGTAATAGTTAAAAAAAAAGTCCTAAATCACTGATGTTGAATCACTCCAGTTAGAGAAACACCTCAAAGGTGTCACAAGATTCTCACATCAGAGATTTATTTTTCAATGTTTGTATTAGTATAATGCATACAGTTGAAGAATGTAATGAAGGATGGGAATCAACTCTACTGGCTCTTATAACTCTGATAATCTAGGATAGAGAGAACTGATAAATTTTTGAGGACTCTTCACACAAAAAAGAAAAGTTTAAAGACTGCACACACACAACATAAAGTCATTCTCTGAGGCTAGGGAGGAGACATGAACGGTATCTCTGTGTGTCCTGCAGAGCCATGGAGAGCCAGCCCTGAGAGAAGTGCCCCCGTGGTAGGTCCATGGCCCTCCCTGGCTGCCTCATTAGAGACTGCTGTGGCCCAAGAGCACTGCAGGGAGCTTGAATGGGCCACACCACCAGGCACTACAGACCTCTTTGGTAATCTGTGGACCAATGATTGAGCACATTTTCTGACTCACGTTTTGGTGCTAGAGTTTGGATGTTTGTCCCCTGCAAACCTCATGTGGAAATTGGATCCTCATTGTTGAAGGTGGTGCCTTACGGGAGGTGTTTGGGTCCTGGGAGTGGATCTCTCATGAATAGATTAATGCCCTCCCTGGGGCAAGGTGAGTTAATTCTCACTCTATGAGTTCTCACAAAAGAGTTTCTTGTTATAAAGAGCTTGGCATCTCCATTGTTCCTCCCCCACTTTTTCTCACTTGCTCTTTCTGTCTTTCTCTACACACTAACACCCTTTTGCTTTTCACCATGAGTGGAAGTAGCCTCAGGCCCTCATGAGATGGCCAGTATTGAACTTCTCCAGACATCAGAATTGTGAGCCAAATAAACATTCTCTTTATAAGTTACCCAGCTTCAGGCCATCCTCTATAGCAACACAAAATGGACTAAGACGCTTGGCATTAATGTAAGTTATTTGGAATGTGTCACAATCTTAGGGGTTAAGAAACAGGAACAACTGAAGGTAGAGACAGAAAATAAGTTGAATGATAGAAAATAAAGCTCTGTGTGCTGTAGACATAATATTTATCGGGGGAACCTGCCCCAATATTTCAATGTAGGTTCTTTCTATTTTCCATAAGTGTCAGCCGGCTGAGAAGTAAAGAGAGACAGTACAAAGAGAGGAATTTTACAGCTGGACTGCCAGGGGAGACATTGCATATCAGTAGGACCATGATGCCCATCTAAGCCTCAAACCAGCAAGTTTTTTATTAAGGGTTTCAAAAGGGGAGAGGGTGTAATAACAGAGATTAGACACAAAGATCACGTGCTTCAAAGGGCAAAAAGCAGAACAAAGATCACATGCTTCTGAAGGAACAGGACAAAGGGAAAAGCAGAACCACTGATAAGGGTTCAACAAAGATCACAAGGCAAAGGGCAAAAGCTGAACTATTGATAAGTGTCTATGTTCAGCGGTGCATGCATTGTCTTGATAAACATCTGAAACAACAGAAAACAGGGTTCAAGAGCAGAGAACTAGTCTGACCACAAATTTACCAGGGCAGAGTTTTTCTTCACCCTAGTAAGCCTAAAGGTACTGCAGGAGACCAGGGCGTATCTCAGTCCTTATCTCAACCACATAAGGCAGACATTCCCAGAGCAGCCATTTATAGACCTCCCCCCTAGGAATGCATTCCTTACCCAGGGTATTAATATTCCTTGCTAGGAAAAGGATTTAGTGATATCTTCCCTACTTGCACATCCATGTATATGCTCTCTGCAAGAAGAAAAATATGGCTCTTTTTGCCCGACCCTGCAGGCAGACAGACCTTATGCTTGTCTTCCCTTGTTTCCTAAAAATCGCTGTTATTCTGTTCTTTTTCGAGGTGCACTGATTTCATATTGTTCAAACACCTATATTTTACAATCAATTTGTACAGTTAACACAATTATCACAGTGGTCCTGAGGTGGCATACATCCTCAGCTTATGAAGATAACAGGATTAAGAGATTAAAGTAAGACAGGTGTAAGAAACTATAAAAGTATTATTTGGGAACTGATAAATGTCCACATTAAAATAAAATCTTCACAATTTATGCTCCTCTGCCACAGCTCCAGCTGTTCCCTCCATTCGGGGTCCCTGACTTCCCGCAACAAATATTATCAATACAGAGCTGTCTAAATATTCTCCTCAGAATATAAAGGAACTTGGAGGGATGGGACAACCAGTACAGTAATGTAAATCGAGAAAAATGATAAGACAAGTTTCAATCATTTTGGGAGATTTATTTGACAAAGTTAAGGATGCGCCTGGGAGACAGGTCTATGCCTTTCTCCTAAGATGATTTTGAGGGCTCCAAATTAAAGAGGAAAGGATGGGATATTGAAAAGTACAGAAGTTTTATGTGGGATGGGGGATAGAGAAAATAGTCATTCATGTCTTTGTCTGGCTAAGTGAATCTGCATTTTTACATAAGATAACATAGACAAAATGGGGTAGGGGAATAATCAGATATGCATTTGTGTCTGGTGGGCCAGGGGTGACTGCACCTGTAAAGATGAACTATCAATTTGCATTGCCATGGTGAAATTCTAACAGCTTAATAGGCACTTCTTTGTGGGCAAAATAGGGGGGAGGCATGTAGCTTTTCATCTTGTAGTCATCTTATTTAGGAACTAAAAGCGGGAGGCAGGTTTGCATGACCCAGTTTCCAGCTTGACTTTTCCCTTTGGCTAAATGAGTTTGGGGTCCCAAAATTTAGTTTCTTTTCACAGTAACATAGATTCATTTCAGTGAGTCATTAACTTAGAGCACACTCATTCATTTCCAGGAAACTCAACTTGGTCATCTCATAATTCTATTCCTTTAGATCCCTGAGTTCAGCATTCCTAGCTTTCATTATTATTTGAAGTAATGGTCTAATGAACAGACACTTCTCTAAAGAAGACATTCATGCAGCCAATAAACATGAAAAAAAGCTCAACATCACTGATCATTAGAGAAATGCAAATCAAAACCACAATACTATAACATTTCACACCAGCCAAAATGGTGGTTATTTAAAAGTCAAGAAACAACAGATGCTGGCAAGGTTGTGGAGAAAAAGGAACATTTTTACACTGTTGGTGGTAATGTAAATTAGTTAAACCATTGTGGGAGACAGTGTGACAATTCCTCAAAGATTTAGAAACAGAAATACCATTTGACCCAACAATCCCATACTGAGTATATATCCCCCCAAAATTATAAATCATTCTATTATAAAGATACATGTACACATGTTCAGTGCAGCTCTATCCATAATAGCAAAGACATGGAATCAACTCAAATAACCATCAATGAAAGATGGAATAAAAATGTGGTACATATACAACATGGAATACTATGCAGCCATAAAATTGAATGAGATTCATGTCTTTTGCAGGGACATGGATGATGCTGGAAGCCATTATCCTCAGCAAACTAGTACAGGAACAGAAAACCAAACACTGCATGTTCTCACTTACAAGTGGGAGCTGAATGATAAGAACACATGGACACATTGGGAGTGGTGGGAACAACACACTTGGGCCTGTTGGGGGTGTGTGGGGAGGGACAGCCTCAGGAATAATAGCTAATGGATGCTGGGCTTAACACCTAAGTGATGGGTTGATCTGTGCAGCAAATCACCATGACACACATTTACCTATGTAACAAATCAGCACATCCTGCACATCTATCCTGGAACTTAAAGTTGATGGAAAAAAAAAAGGAAATTCAGATGGAACTGAATTTAGGTAACATCTCACTGTTTTCCTTTTAAAACTCAATATAATATCAAGCTTACATTATTGTTAGAAATCTATTTGGTTCTAAGAAAAAAAGCTAATCATCCATCTGCTGTTCACAAACCAAGAAAAAGTTCATCTGCTGACCCATAATTTCTACTGACATAATTGCCCACGGAATAGGGAATATCACAGGACTCAGTTTAATTTCCAGAGAGAATACTGGAAAAACTTATGATGCATTTTAGTGTCAGTAAGGATAATTCAGTATAACTGAGCTATGTTTCTGATTGAATATTGCTTTAACAAATGAACTTTCAAACAGAGAGCTTGGATTCAATATCAAGTTTCTGTTTTCCACAGAAAGCAAAATACGGTTTCTTTTCATTTTTAACCAGAGAGAATTTAACACAGGATATTGGTTAAACAGGTAAGAGAGGACCAGAAGACTTAAAGGCACTGGTGAGGTGCCACAGAGACATTAATCCAAGAGCTGGGAAAAGAGGGGTGAGGTTGGAATTAGAACCTACAGCATTGGCTGAGGAGTCCTATGAACTGAGTCTGAGATGTCCTAGATGAGATACTGCCTGGCTGGGGCTGGAACGTTTTGAGCCTGGAGAAGGCTTTGCTGAGCTGGGACCTAGACCTCTGAGGAGAAGTGCTACTGAACAGCTTTGGAGCCTCAGTCTCTCAGACAAGGGATCACAGAATTGGGACCCAGAATTCTGAGGAAAGAGAAGTGTCTCTAGGCTGGTGCTGGTATTTCTGAAAATCATGTAGGAACCAATCCTGGTATTAAGGAAGATATCTGGAAATAGAACCAGCTGCTATTAAAACCCAAAAATTCTTCCTAAGGGAAGGGTCCTTACTGGGGCAAACCTGGTAGGACAAATAAGATCTAGGAAGCAACAAGCCCTCCTATGCCTCCTGCCTTCCACTCTCTCCCTAGCACCCCCTATCAGCATAAATCGACAGAAAGCTTGTTGGCAACCAAGTGTAGTTTGCAGTTCACCCCCAGCAGAGTGGAGAACAGTGAGGTAGTCTGAGGGGGAGGATGTAATTACCCATCAGGTCCTTCATGTGTGCTACATAAGGTCAATTCACTGAGACTATGGCATTGCAGTAAAGGAAGAGTTTAATTGATGCATGGCCTGGCACGTTACCTGGAATGTGAAGTATTAACTTCAATCCCACTGAAAATTCAGAGGCTAAGGTTTTTCAAGGATAGTTTGATGGGCAGGAGACTAGGGAAGGGAGAATGCTGATTGGTTGGGGATGCAATCATAGGGGTGTGAAAAGCAGTCCTTGTGAGTGAGCTCCTAAGTAGCTCCTAAGTAGGAACCACCAGAAGAGTTGCTGGTGCCAGTGGGGCCATCTGGTAAGCAGAAATGCAAAGGCCTGAAAAGACATCTCAAATGGTCAATCTTAGGTTCTACAATAGTGATGTTTTTGACAGGTGTAACTGGGGAAGTTGCAAATCTTGTGACCTCTGGAACAACGGCAGCAATTGTTTCCCCCTCATCCTCCTAATCCGGTGGCCTTTCATTAGTTTTAAAAGGATGGTTTAGTTTTGGGGAAGGGCTGTTACTATTTAAACTACAGACTAAATTTCTTTCAAAATTTGCTTGGCCCATGCCCAGGAATGACCAAGGAAAGTGTGGAGGTTAGAAGCAAGATGAAGCCAACTATGTCAGGTTTCTCTTGTGATTTTGTAAACGTGGTTTCAAGGATAATAGCATAATATCCAAATACCCAGTACAATCCGCCATTTTGCACACTCAACATCCATATTTAACTTTCCACATATATTTTCAATTCCATGCAACAATTAAAACAATTGCATTCTTTTGCCTAATAAGATGAAAGTATCTTTTGTACAAATGAACTTTTTCTTCCCCTCTCTCTCAAAAAAAAAAAAAGTGGGGGGTGGGTAGAAAAAAAAACAATACAGGTTGCTGGTACACAATGTGGACAAGAAGGAGGAATGTGTCTAAGATTCAGGGACTCTCTGGAACACCTCTCAAACTACCATGTCATGTAGGAAAAGTTCATGGAAAGCTACAGCAGGCAAAGCAAGGTAGAGCCTGTTAGGATTCAGACTCTCCAGTCATTACACTGGGTATAGAAACTCATGATCTGAGGTGCCAGGAGGAGGCAGAGGACACATGGAATGGGTAGAGGAAGAATGAAGGTATAAGTGCAGTTACAGAGACTAGGAGTGAAGCACCTACTATGAATCATTTCTTGCTCGATACATGCGTGTTTTGTGTGTACCATTTTCTTGCTTGTTTTCTCTTTATGTATGTGCCTGAGTACACGGGTGCATATCTGTCATTTATCTCTATATCAATCTATCTATCTACCTATCATCTATCTATCTAATCTATCATCTATCTACTTGTCATCTATACATTAAGTTTTTCTACTTCTTTCCCCTTATCAATTTACATAAGGGTTACAGGTAACTTATTAATAGGTAACTTTATAATTTAGTTGTTAAGTTAAAGAACAACTGAAATTAGCAAATGCTTCAACAGCTAGAGTTTGCAATAGGCTCTAGAGGTAGTTTCTAAGGAACATGATTCATCTAATGAATTTCAGGTGATTTTTTAAAATAACAAAATGAATTAAATGGGAGTTGAAATAAATACTATTTTGTCCTTTGCAGCATCTCTAACATGTAACAGGTCTCTGATGCCTGGTGGTCTCCCAATTAGTAGATGGTGAGTAAAGAAATGACTGTGGCACTACTTTAAACACATTTTAAGCTGTATCTACATGATGCTACATTTCCTTAGATGACAGGCAACTGAATTTTTCTGTTTTTATCAAGGCTCTTAAATTGTTGTAAATACTGGTTAAGTGTGTTTCCCTGAAATTTTTGAATTCTGATAATACCAATCTTCATAATCTACTTCTGTATGTAAATGTCTAAAATAAAATGAATTATAAATCTTATACTTTACTAACTGTGTAAACTGACATATAACCACACCACATCTACGGATAAGGGGTTGGCATTTTTCCAAACCAAAAATCAAGAATTAAAATATTTGATCCCACATTTGAATGTTTTGTGGAGGAAAACAAACAAAATGTTTGAAATAAAGGCTTCTTCTGAAAACCAAGATTTTATATGTCTTTTGTTTTTTTTTAATTGAAACAGGATCTCAGTCTGTTACTCAAGCTGGAATGAAGTGGTGCAATCATAGCTCACTACAGCCTCAACCTCCTGGGCCCAAACCATCCTCCCACCTCAGCCAGCTGAGTAGCTGGGACCACAAGTGTGCACCACCAAGCCTGGCTAATGATTTTATTTTTTGTAGAGATGAGGTCTCCCTGTGTTGCCCAGGCTGATTCTGAACATCTAGACTCAAGTCATCCTCCCGTCTCGGCCTTCCAAAGTGCTAGTATTATAGGAATGAACCACTGTGCCAAACCTATTTGTCATACTCTTAAGTGACTTATTTTTTGTGTTTGTGTTAATTATCCCTAATGTAAATTTAGTATTTTAGCTGAACTGTTAACACATTCAAGTTAAATAATACTGTATATAACCTTCAGCTTAGACATCCTCAGCTGGCTGAGACAATTTAATACTTAGCAGCTGCAAAATGAGAATGACAAAACAAAGTCCAAAGAATTCATTTAAGTTATTTTGGGACTAAACATTTTTTTTAAAAGGCAGTCAGGCAAAGGAACTGAAAAAGAGAGAGAGAGAGAGAAAGAAACAAAGAGATCGAGAGGGGAAATCATAAATATAGACAAGTCAAGTGTTTTGGAAGACTGAATTCACCAAATTCCCAGGAACCAGGAGAGCCCCCTCCCCAACTGTGGAGCTTGACTTCAGATTTTTTTAAAGTTTCTACTCAATAAGTCAATGTGATCTTACACTCTATATATTCAACTATGTATATCAGGTGACCTGATTGCTGTCTTTTTTTCTACCTCAATTATTGAACTCTGAACTTCACAAATTAACTATTCATTTGATAGCCTGGTATTTAAACCATTGCGCTTTCTTGTTCTTCTTCGTTGCCGCCCCTTTTCAAAACGCGCACTGTACAGTGTGTTATCCACTCACCGCGTGCGGTACTGAAGCAATTTAAAATGCAGTAACATTTAAAAATCAGTTTGGTGGCTCCAGTATTAGGCAGCACAGATATAGAACGCTTTTATCATTTCAGCAAATTCTACTGGACAAGACTTACTTAATTTCACCAAGAAATGACTTGACCAAAGACAGAGTAATGAGAGGTCAGCAATGCAAAAACTGGGGAAAAGCTTTCCCTGCAGAAAGAACAGCAGATGTGAACTTTATTTATCCTCACAATCTCTATATCATGGGGATTATCATGTTTATATTGAAAAGAAGCTCCTTGAAATTTAGAAAATAAAATAATTTGCCAAGGATTGTGAGGTTATTTGGTAGTGAATCTAGGACTTGAGCTGATCTAATTCAGTGTCTATCACTGTACTGGCATGTTCTCCTGGAAGAGAGGAAACATTGATGCTGATAGGAAGATCTAGACTTTTGTGTGTGGCTGTGGAATGGGGAAAGGTACAGGAAGGAGCTGTGGTGATTCACAGGTTCAGGCATCTTTTGATCGTGCTATTTAAATATTTAGAAATTCCATTAGGGTTCCAAAGAAAGTAAATTTTCAGCAGCTGCTGGGGTAGTGGTGTGAATATGCATAAGTGTTGTCCAAAATGTGGAAATACAGCAAAAAAAAAAAAAAAAAAAATGTGTGTTGTACATTCGTTTAACGTCACATGAAGCTGAAGGCCAGGGGAATGTGCACAGTTCAATTCACTGTTGTTTATTGACTAAAGGTCTTGCACGAAGTTACATCTCAACTTGTAGAGTTTTGTCTGGTAGAGATAATGATTTCTCTCTGGAGATAACCTTGAAGGTTATATATATGGCCTTTTAGGGGCATTAATCAGTTCTGTATCTGACCCAATAATTTTATCCTATCATTGCCTATTTATACTTAGTTTCTCAACTACTTTTTGAACTGGTCATAATATCTTACTAGTGCCCTTAATTAATGAGTTTAATACATTTTTGACATATATTAATCTCTTTTTTTTCTCACATCATATTCTATTGGATCATCTTATTTTTATAAATGTCATTTTAAAGCGTATTTTAAAATTACACATTAATAATTTTAGAATTTTAACGAAGACGCCCATTGGACTCATCTGATGGAACTAAGTAAATCACATTTCTTAGAAAATGCTTCTCATGAAGCTCACGCACATTTTTTCTTACACCCACTAAAAAGTGATTCTATCTTTGGGTCCTGTTACTAAACGCGGTGTAAATGTGATATCCCTAGGGGTAGAGGGTTGCATAATCAGTGTCAGAAGTTTTGCTAGTCTGTAAAAGATAGCCTTGTGGTCCGATGTCATGCCTATGTGATATAGTTGAATTTCTACCCTGCCTATCTTTAAGAAAGAGGACACCAGTGATAAAAAGTTCCCTTTGTAACCAAACTAGCTGAGACACACTAGAATCAAGATAGCCACCCAAACAACTTCAAGAAGACCTCAGGATTCATGGTAATCTCATTTCCATGCTTAATAGCACCCCCACTGGTGCCATCACAGTTGACAATCACCATGACAATACTGGAAGAAGCCATAAAAGGGCCAAAAGGAAGGCAGCACTGCAGTTCTGAGAAGCTCCCCACCCGTTTCCAGAAAAGACATGAATATGCTTTCTCTTGCTTTTAATATCCAGCTCCTTCACTGGTGAAACCCTAAACTCCTCACTAGTCGAGACGCTGATTTGTGAGTCATGGCTCCCTTCTCATTTCCACGGCCATCTTGACACTCACTTCTGGTTTTGTGTATTGGTTTTGTGACACCAAACAGGTGTCCCCCAACTTTTGGGGGACCAGTATACTACAGGAAGTGCTCAAGTATCTAAGTACTAGTTTTATATTGTAAACTGTAAGAGACTTGTTTTGGGTAAAAGCTATAATTATTATTGATGGTTGAGACTATATTAGAAGCTATAGTGACAGAGACATATGGCCATGCATGCAATCTATTAAGATGGGTTTTGTTCTTCAAAAGAGAAAAAGTACTTTTGTCATAAGGTTTGGTGTTCCCAGAATAAAGCAGTGTGGTGACAAGGACCAAACGGATAGAGAAGTTGCAGAAGGTACACAGACAGGAAATGTTTATTTGCTTTCCTTTATAACAACTTTAAATAATGAAACTGAAAAGAAATGACACGTGTTAAATGCTGCCAAAGTTGGCTCAGTTATTCATAAGAATTAAAATGTTTGTGAAATTTTGTTACCAAATATGTGACTAATGCAAAACCAGCATTTAGTTTTTTTGTTTTGCGTTGTTAAAACTGTAAACTGAGCTCAGAGTTCTTAACAATGAGTAATAAAGGTTATTAATTCTTTCATGTAATAGGTAGCAGAGATTTCATATCTCACCAGAGTATTTCATCTGTTTAGCATTGACTTTATTGTGTCACCAATTATTAAAAGGAAAAAAACTAATTAGCTTTCTGTCTTTTAAATGAACTAAGGTATCTTACAATCACACCTTCTGTTTCTTTGCTGCTTTCCATTGCTGAATGGTATTCTATTGTTTGGCTATGCCCCAGTTATTACCCATTCACCAGCTCAAGGGCATTTGTTTCCAGTTGTTGGCAATTATGAGTGAAGCCACTATAGACATTCATGTATAGGCTATTTGTGAAAATCATGTTTCATCTTTCTCGGGTAAATAAATATACAAGAGTAAGATTGCTGACTAGTATGGTGTGTTAGTTTTCTTCTGTTGCCATAACACATGAACACAAACTTGGTAGCTTAAGTACCTTACAGTTCTCTAAGTTAGAAGTGCAACATGGATCTCACTGAGCTAAGTCGAGGAGCCAGCAGGACTGTGTTTCTTTTTGGAGACTGTAGGGGAGAATCTGTTTCCTTGTTTATTGAATTGTGGGCAGAACTCAATTCCTTGCAATTATGTGACTGAGATCCCCAAGTCCTTTCTGGCTGACAGCTGAGGGTCATTCCCAGCTTCTAGAAGCATTTCCTGGCTTGTGAGGGAATTATTATGCCAGCCACAGTATTATAGCTTTAGATTTTATGTTTTGATCTATGATTAATTTTAGTTAATTTTGCTCCTGGTCTGAAGTATTGATTGAAATTATTATTTATGTGGATATTGAATTGTTCTAGCACCATTCATTGAAAAGAAATCAAATAGATGTGAAACACCAAGTCTTGTTGAAGGTGTGGAGAAATTGAAATTCTTGTGTATATATGGTGGGAATGTAAAATGGTGTAGCCTCTATAGAAAACAATATGGCAGATCCTAAAAAATTTAAACATAGAATTACCACATAACCCTGCAATTTCACTGTGGGGCATATACCACCAAAAAATTGAAAGCAGGGACTCAAACAAACATTTGCATACTCATGTTCATAGCAGCATTGTGCACAAAAACCAAAAGGTAGAAACAACCCAGGTGTCCATGAACAGATGAATAGAGAACCCAAATGTGCTCTGTACAAACACTGGAATGATATTCAGTCTTAAAAAATGAATGACATTCTGATGCAGGTTACAATATGTATGAACCTTGAAGACACTATGCCAAGTAAAAGAAGCCAGAAACAAAAGGATAAATATTACATGATTGCACTTATCTGAGATGCCTATAATAGTCAAATTCACAGAGACAGAAAGTAGAATAGTGGTTAACAGGGGGTAGGGAGATCAGAAGAATGAACTATTCCTGTTTAACAGATACAGAGCTTCAGTTGGGGATGCTGAAAAAAATATAGAGATAAACAGAGGTCATAGTTGCACAACAATGTGTAAATAATGCCACCCCACTGTATACTTAAAAAGGATTAAAATGGGAAAAATAGTTGTCTTTTCTCTCTGTGTTTCATTTTAGTTAATTTCTGTCACTAGCTGTTAAGTTCTCTAACCTTTTTGTTTACAGTGTCTAATCTGTTATAATGCAATGCATTTTGTATCTTAGACATTGTAGTTTGTACAAATATTACTTTGGCTTTTTTCACATCTTTTCTGTCTGCACTTAACTTTCATAACACATAGAATTCAGTTACAATAACTCTTTTAATGGCTGTTAATTTTCTGCTTCTTTACATGTTTAGTAATTTTTTACTGGGTCCCAGAAGTTGTGAGTTTTACCTTATTCAGGGCTGGAAGATTTTAAACTACTATTATTGACCTGTGTTCTGGGACGTAAGTTGCTTATAAACAGTTTGATCCTTTCAGATATTGGCTTTAATACCTGTTAGGCAGGAACAGGACAGAGCCGAGTCTAAAGCCAACTTTTTTCCATTAGTGAGGCAAGACCCTTCTGCAAACTCAATGCAGTGTCCCATGAATCATGGGATTTCTGTTCTGGCTGGCATGAACAGGCACTATTGACGGCGCTGTGTAAGTGTAGGGCTCTATCACCCTTGCTAATTCTCCTCCTAGTGGCTTCTTTCCTTGGCCACAAGTCCTTTCCCACATGCATTTGCTGGTCAGATGAATACTCAGCAGAATCCTCTGCAGCTCTCTGGAATTCGCCCCCTCTGGCTCTTTCTTCCTCCACATTGTTTTCTGCAACACCTGGACACTGTGGTCTCCTTGGTCTCTCAGTTCTCTCTGCTCAACTCAGCGTGTCCGCTCGGCTTCTGCTTCCTACACTACTGCCTGGAAGCTTTCTCAAAACACAAACCTGAAGGACTCCTAAGATTTATTTTGTTTGTTTCTTTTCTCTCAGCGTTAATGTCCTTTTCACATGCTGTCTGATGTGCTGAAAACAGTTACTGTATTCCGACCTGAAATGCAGGTCTTGATAAATTCTTTATAAATTATTGAATATGTAGCAGAACTACCAAATCTCCAGCCGCTGTTTCTTAAAGTGTATTATCTTGTTTCTTTGTTTATTTATTCATACTCCCTCTCTTCTCTCCACCTTTCTTCCTTCTTTTCTTTCTTTAGTTAGTATCAGCCAATGTTGGTCAAACCAACTATTTTGAAACAAGTCAAGATCCTGCCGTTACAAAAGTTCCCCTGAAAATAGCTGTCTGGAAAGCACAAATGCTGTGAAGCTACTAATAGAAAATTGCGATGTAAAGTTTTCTGTCTACCACGTCAATTCACCACTCAAGTAAGGTAGATGTGAACATTTCTGGTGAAAACAATTATTTATTGTTTTATTCATCAAAAACAATATTCATCAAAATTTAATTATCTTATTCATCAAAATTAATGGATAATCAAACAACAATTTTAACAATTTTCTGGTAGAAAAAACCACCAGAAACCAGAAAATCGACTCATTTTCATTAGTAAAACTAGTAAAAATAAGAGTTGTGTATATACGTATTTTTATTTTATTTCCAGTTTCTCCTAAAGGACAAAAATTCTGAAAATCATTTTAAAATGTGTAGTTTTCTATTCATTTAGCTTAATAAAGGGAGGAAAGAAACCCCACAATCAAACGAAGTAAATTAGAGTTCCCAAAAACAAATGGCAATTTTCCAAATTTATAATCTCTTTTCCCTCCCCAGGACTTGATCCTGTTAAAGTCTCAGAGATGAAATATGGCAGAGTTATTTAGCATAGTTTTATCTTTTCTGAAAAGAAGCATCAGTCATGTTTAATTCACAGATTTAAAACTCTAGTGATTCTAGCTGACAGGAGAAATAAATGAATACTTTCTGGGAAGGTATCACAGAAAAACCAGAAGAGACTTCAAGGAAGAGTCCCCTGAGTCCAGGGTTGACAGCAGGCATCTGATACTTGACACGTCATTTGGGAGGCTCAGGGTTCACCTGAGGATGATTTCTCTCAACTGCTGTTCATATTTAAAAGCCCGTATATTATAATGCATGGGAAAAAGAAAAAGGATTGTATAGATTAATATAAACAAAATAGGACAATGGAATTTTTTCCTTTAATATGAGAGAAATAAAATAGAAAAAGATGCTTACTGATACGGTTTGGCTGTGTCCCCACCCAAATCTCATATTGAATTCCTACCCATTGTGGGAGGGACCCGGTGGGAAATAACTGAATCATGGGGATAGGTGTTTCCCGTGCTGTTCTTGTGATAGTAAGTCTCATGAGATCTGATGGTTTTAAAAAGAGGAGTTCCCCTGCACAAGGTCTTTCTCTCTTTGCCTATTACCATCCATTTAAGATGTGACATGCTCCTCCTTGCCTTCTACCATGATTTCGAGGCCTCCGCAGCCCTGTGAACCTGTAAGTCCATGAAACCTCTTTCTTCTGTAAATTTCCCTGTCTTGGGTACGTCTTTATCAGCAGTGTGAAAAAGGAATAACACACCTACGAACTCTTAAAAGGGACCCCTTCTGACCGTGTCAACAACTTTAATTTTGATTTAATATCCAAACTGATGGAAGGGAGAGAATCAGCGGCCAATGGGAATTGTGTAGACCGGGTGGAGTCGTGTAAAACAGAGCCCTGAATTGGAGGTGGGGAGTAAGGAGAGCTGGAATGGACAAAAAGGTTTGTGGGGTCTGAGAATGGAGAGTGTTTATGTGTGTAATGCCTTAGATGGGGTCCTGGGGAGGTGAACAGTTTACGGAGGAATGGCGTGGGCTTATATTCAGAAAGATGGACCAAAAGCAGGCCTGAAATATTCCACCTTAACCCAGCAGTGTACAAGAGCAACAAAATAGTTTTCATAGCTTAGAGTCCAATTAAGTAAGAGTCAGAAAGATGGACAGAATTTCCTGGTTGCAGTGTGGCATGGAATTACGAAACAACAGCCTCTCCTCAGAGGCAGAAAGGGTCACAGATCCTCAAGAGATCCTAAGTCCACTCCGAATGATAAATGGTCAAAACCTAAAAGAAGCCGATGACTGTCTCAGTGGAGGCCAGCTGGGCCCTGTGACATCAAGGACAAGAAACCCTCCCACTTCTACCCCTGCATTGTGCTAGCATCAGGTTTGACCTCTCCACCAGCCGAGATTCAATCCTCGAGGGGAAAAACACGGTGTTCCCCATAGGACTGAGATTACATTTAGAAGCTCAGTTGTCGAACTGAAGATTGAGTTTTATTTTACTTCATATGCCTAAGTTAGAACTGTACTGAATATTTTATTTACAAATAAAAATTGAGGATTTTTTTTTCTTGGTGTAGCTGTGATTATCTATATTCAGAACCAAAGTTCTTTTAACTGTTCATTTGTTTAAGTTATCTTTTATCACTTTGAAAGGCATGGGGTATTTAAAGAAGTGTTTAAATTTATCGTGGAACCATTTTTAGATGTTAAAATGTTCTGATTGCTAATGTGATTTCTTTCTGTGTTTAAACAACAGCTGTGCATGACTGTCCCATATTTTCCCTTTGTACTTTAATGATTGGAGTTACATCTTAAGAAAAGGTTGGTACTATTCTTGCTGGCATATGTTATTGATATAAACAATTGTAACATGAAGGTCTGAAAGTAAGTTAACTTGCTTTCGATATCTCTATACCTGTAAATATTGAAACCGGCAATTAAATGACCCGTGTGACAGTCTCACAGAGAAACACCCAGGTTTGTGAAAATAAATGGATAAAAATTACTCTCTCGATCAATGACAGACTGATAGCCATTTTTCTATAAATCCTCATGAATGCGTTATGAAATGATATAAAGAATGTGGACAACTTTTAATAATCCTGTCATTTTTTTTCAATTTTCTATCAGTTGTACTGTGACATAGCACCTGGAAGGTGACCTTTCACTCACAGGAGCTTAAAAGAAGCCAGTTGTAAGAGTAGAAAACCATAATTGAGAACTTAGTGTGTACCAATGTGATAACATTGTCCTGTATCAAAATATTTAATCATCACAACCAACTGTTAGATTTTTAATATTCATCTTTATTGATTCTATCCTAAATGCACCCACAAGGTTTTTGGACCAGCGACAGATTTTTTTATGACTTGCAGCAAAAAACAAGCGTGTGATTCCCCTGTGCTTTTGTTCTTCTCCCAGGGCCATTGTGATGAAAGCCAGGTCAAATATTTTAAACACACCAAGTCTATATGGTAATTAAGGAATGGAAAAAATGAATTGTGTCTACTTATAGTGGGGAGTAAGGCAACTGTCTCTCTTCTCCCTTCTGAGAAAGTCTGTTTTGGAAACATGGTTAGTCCTATGTCTTCAGTTTCACAATTGAGAGATGCCTCCATGGGCCTGGGTCTCAGCACTGCACCCCCTGCCACCTCCCTCAAAATGTCCATGCATAACTCAGGAGATGGGTGAACCTCTCTGGAGTTCTCATTATCTTTAGAGTCATAGATTAACTTCTAAGGCTGGTTTTTAATTCAGACCTCAAGTTTCAGTAAAACCTGTGTAGAAAGGCATAGTTGTGCCAAAACATAGAAGTATTTTTCTCTACAACTTTACACACACACATACATACACACACACACACAAAATGTTATTTTACAGATGTGGCAACTTAATTTAAAGGACTTAACTTGTCCAGGATCAAATTTTTAGTTATCAATAAGCCAGGATTTTGCCTCCCATGTAACTTGAAAGCTCACATTCCTAAAGATTACAATGCCTTGCTTATTTATTGGTTAGTAAATGACTGCATGCGTAAAGCAGCCATTCTAGTTGCCACAAATCAACTTTTACTTCACATTCTTTTTCAGATTTCTCTCATGATTTTGTAAAGCAGTAGTTGTAAACTATGGAGGAGTTTAATAGAATTTTTTCATTCCAGAGAATGAACTCAGGGTTAGGAAGGAAATTTTAAAAAACTGAGTGAGGGCATGTAAGAATCACTAAAATAAAAATGAAACTCAAGTAGACAGTTCAGGGAATCTACATAGGAGAAATACAGCTAGAAAAATAGTATTTCCTGATCCCTCAAGTGGGGGATGTAATTTAATAGGTCAACTGACAAGCACAGTGTCTAGCATTTTGTTTCACATAGCATAGATGTCCATAATTAACACATGAATGAGAAAATGAATACAAAAGTGGGGCTTGCATATTAAATGCAAATGCTTTACCTATTTAATTTTTAAATGTCCTCTTCTCAAGGAAAATTTTAAGAAAAAAGGAACAAAGTAGATAAAATACAAATAGCATGTTTAAATGAATTATTGGTTTTATATAATAGAAGATCTCCTACAAAATTTATTTACCCATTTTATGATGCTTTATGCAGCTTGTATCAGAGAAGACGAATATTTTCATAGTTTGCAAGATACTTTTGATTGACAGCATTGTTTTCTAAGGCTAAAATGTTGGAAAAAAAGAAATATTTAACTGATACCAGAGGTAGATTCTGGTTTTATGGGGCCTGCAGCTTAACTAATTTATATAACCAACTTTAAGAAAAAAAATTAATAGTAACAACACAGGTAAAGGGACTTGAAAGGAATCTGAATAAGTGTGTGGCCCAGAAGCTTGCACACATTAACCTTTGACTCAGACAATTTAAAGACTATGCTTTATTCCAACAAAATCTTTTGTTTCTAGGCAAATAGCACTTTAACCTACCTTTGTCTGCAATCCATATTGCTCTGAGATACCTAACACTCAGGTTTGAAGAACTGCAATCTCCAATCTGCTGACATGGATAGAATCATGTTTGTCACCTGTGCATGACAGCACCAATGGAATGGTGATTTGGCATTCTTGGCTTGTCAGTGTACGAAATACAATGTAGCAAAACTAAACTATGTTGCCAAAGGTATGAGTTACGTGACAATTTATTAAACATTTTAAAATAGTTTATGCCATGTAATTTCTATAAATAAAAAATGTATCTCTGTATTTATTTGATGATAACAGTTGAGGCTTATTTCATTGTGTTTTTTTCCACATTTTTTACTTTCTAGTAAATAATTTTTACTTTTTTTTTTTAACATTTTCTAAATGTTCTACCATAAGCAAGCATTAATTTTATAAGTAGGAAGTTTATCTTGTTACTGAAACAAGAGTAAAATGTGAGATAAATGTTAAAATCCATTAACTCAAAATAAATGAAGAACAGTTATTTTGGTGAAATGATATAACTAGACTATATGGTCAAATCAACAGTGAATTACAACCTCGAAAGAATGTGATATCGTGTCTTCTGCACAAATAAAATCTTGATAGCATATGTGAAAGAATTTATATGTATGAACCCATTTCCCATTCTTGATGCGAACAAAATTACAACTGCCCTATTTTTATTGCTGCTTCTTTGTAATAAACATATGACTTCTCTGTAACTGACTAAATCATGTTAATTCACTGCATGTTAGAAGAGATTAAATCAGAATCCATTCTGCCTTCATTGCATAAACTTCCAGTTACACGATGCCACAGAAAAGATTTCCAATCAGTTGTATAAATTTGAAAATATATTTTTTACACCATATAACCTCAATTTAGTACTAGCAATCTGTTACATGAGTTTCTAGTTTATATGGTGGTTTGATTTGTCAAGAAATACAATCACAGGTTTTTGGTTTTTGTTTTGACATGGAGTTTCGTTCTTGTCGCCCAGGCTGAAGTGCAGTGGTGCGGTCTCCGCTCACTGCAGCCTCTGCCTCCTGCATTCAAGCGATTCTCCTGCCTCTGCCTCCTGAGTAGCTGGGATTGCAGATGCCTACCACCACACCCAGCTAATTTTTGTATTTTTAGTGGAGACGGGGTTTCACCATGTTGGCCAGGCTGGTCTCCTGACCTCAGATGACCCACCTGCCTTGGCCTCCCAAAGTCCTGGTATTATAGGTGTGAGCCACCGCACCAGGCCACAAGTTGTTTTTTATATCCTATGTATCCTAATAAGGAATATAACTGCCAAGAAGACATTTAAAGGAGAAAATAAACATTGACCTTTTATATCATAGTTATATTGCTTCATCTAAAATCCTAACAAGTTATTAATGTTTATATTTTAGTAAATGTAACCAGATGAAAACTACTAAAGTGGGCAAATAAGAAATGTTAATTTAAAAAATAATAATAAAAATAGAATGGAAGAAGATGTTTGAAAACTATAGCATTTATTAAATAGTAAATATTAAAATACAAACAAAGCAAAGTTTGAAAATACAGTCCATATGGTTAAAGAAAATGATAAAGCACTATCAAGATATTATCTTTTTTCACCCTATTTGTTAAATGTATTATAACAATGTGAAGTCATATCAAAGTTTATTAAACTGTGATATTTATGATTTACACAGCCATGACTGATCTGTTTTCTTGTATTATATTAGTAATTGTGACACCTTTCAAATGGCTCAGACTTCAAGTACTATTTTCAGGAACTACCCCTGGAAGCTAAGTTTTAGGAATCCTAAATATCTGTGATGGGCATGGACATTTGGGGTCAAATATTTTCCACTCAGCAATTGTGGATGTTATCATTCTGGTCTGTTACATAACTATGAAGAAATCTAGAGTCACTTTAAATTTGTATTACTCTATTGGTTCTATTTTTAAAATATGAATGTCAGTAAAATGATCCAGTTACAACCAGGTGCAAATAATTTATTTTGTCGTCAAACTTGATAAGCCCCCCTGCTTCTGAAAAGTCAGAAGGTGATGTTTTTCTCATCACAAAATCCTTTGGTTCCTCTCTATACTTGATTACATCTTTTCCTTCAGTTGTTTCATTTTTTCCTTATATATCATAGAAGGATAAATTATACGTCCAATATCTTTTCTCCTATCTTTCATCTACTTCTTCTTCTCTCTCCTCTTTGTGATTGGTTCACAAATATGTTCTTTAGATAACTAATTCAATTTTTGATATGTCAGACCTGTTCTTTAAAGCTTTCCACTTTTTTTTTTTTTGGCTTTGTTTTTTACCATTGCTAACATTTTTCATGCCAGCTATTCTCAATTTTGCTTTTACAGTCTTTATAATGACCTACACTTTTATCACAGATAATTTTCCTTACTGAGAACATGAAGAAACTACATTAAAGTCAGTTTCAGAAATATGCATTTCTCCTCTGTTCTTGACATATGCTCTTACTTCTTTTTGTGGCCAATTAGATTTTTCTCTGTTTACTCAACAATATATAAAGATACGTATTTTGATGGTTAACTCTCTTGTCCTTCTCCCACAGCATCTTTCCAGACAACAGCAGCATGCTACACAGAGAACAGCAGAGCCAAGGTGATGTATAAGTATTTTGATTTTTTACAATGATCTCTTTGTTGAGACCATGAAGCAAGAAAAAAAAAAAAAAAAAAAAAAAAA